>NW_022990693.1:2126829-2199599 GCF_902827175.1 Gymnodraco acuticeps
CTATCTCTCTATCTCTCTCTCTCTAATATCTCTCTCTCTCTCTCTCTCTCTCTCTCTCTCTCTCTCTCTATCTCTCTCTCTCTCTCTCTCTCTCTCTCTCTCTCTCTCTCTCTCTCTCTCTCTCTCTCTCTCTCTCTTCACACACAAAATGGCTCGTTCCACACACAGAGCCAAGCTTTAATGAAACACAGAGACCCAGACGTAATAGTACTGTACTGCATCATATTATTTTTGAATCAATAATTTTTCAATTTATGATTTTTTAATAACCATTTTTCCTCCTGGTCTCTTGCGCCCCCCCTGGCATGCCTCTGCGCCCCCCACTTTGAGAACCACTGGTATCCTCGATAGCTGAGGGAGGTTGAAAAATAAAATATATTATGCAGTAGCTTTGTGTGCTGTACACCCGTGTTGTGGCAGTGAGATGCCCCCCAGTGAGGATGACTCCACTTTGAGTCAGCCCTTTCATGTCTGCTTCACCCTATGACCCAGTTTTAGCTGCCAACATTAAGATCTCTTGTCAGAAATACAGTCAAGATGTGAAAATAATCATCCCTGCCTCAGCCTTATGCTCATTTCGCCTCTTCTCGTGAGGCCTCGTGGGATAAAGCTCCCGCATTGCTGGACACCAGCAATGAATGAAATCCATAGGGCTTACGCTGAGTATCTAATGAGTTGCACTGTTTTAGAATCCCCCTCCCCCAGAAAAAAACGGTTTAACATTTTGGCTGTTTTTTGTTGTTGTTGTTTTTGTTTTTTATTCTTTCCAGCTGGTCAGCACAGCCGCAAAGCTGCCTATCCGATGCTCCAATTTGTCTTTGGCTGTCAGAGTGACACACGGCCTCTCAGTCCATCATGAAGCACGGATCAATACACCCTCCTTAGTCTGAGCACATCCTCCCCCATCACTCTATTTTCCATCTCTTCTTTTGCTTCCACTCGCTCTTCTTCCTCAACGTCTCTTCCTCCTACAGCCGCCCCCCCCCCCCCCCCCCCCCCCCCCCCCCCTCAGTGCAGGGGAGAGGAGGATTGATTTGGTGAGGGAAGTGAGATGAAGTCACTAATGATATTGGGGTGATACCGATGTATGGCTTTGTTAATGTCAGACCGGTATCACAAAAACACAAACCATGTTACAATGGAGGTTTGGCCACAAATACCTAGAACAACTCGGAAAAACCTAGAGTACAGTTTCACCTTCATGTGTACAGTTATATTACTTTACATTTATTTAGCCGATGCTTTTATCCAAAACGATTCACATACAATTAAATACCGTAGATATGACTACGGAAGCAATTTCGGGTATCTTGCCCAAGGATACTTTGACATGTTGGCTGCAGGGGCTGGGGATCAAACCACTGACTCTCCGATTCGTTGACGCCCAATGACGGGCAAATGTACTCCGAGAGCAACAGCCACTTTGGGCTGTAAGTGTTGTTTTTAACTTCCAAATGTAATATTAAACTGCAAAGAATTTCATTTAGCTGAAGGTTTAATGCAATGCAACTTACAATAAGTGCAATAAACCATGACGATATTTAAAATTATTTTTTTATGGCCAAAGTGCAAGCAAAACAGGTGGGGTTTCATTTTGCAAAAGAACACTTCCTGCTGTCCTGATATCAATGGGGAGCTTGTTCCACCATTTTGGAGCCAGGATTGAAAAGCATGGCGCGATTCAACAAGTCCTCCAACTCATACGACCAAATACGTCGATTGTTCAAGCGCTTAATACGTCCTATGATTACGTTTTAAAGTGTTCGCCCTCTAGTGCTCCCGTTGAATGCAAACGTTACAGATGGACGTTTATTCACAAATAACCCTCTCTGTAAAATCCTAAATTGTAGGATAGTTTGTCCATTAAAACGCTTTTTGATTAGATTTCTAGCGAGAAGTGTATATTATACTTTTAGAATCCACGTCCAGTCGATATGTAGGATCTATAGTTTGATAGATATTACGAAGATGATTTGAGGTATGCAGCAGCCTCCATGTAAAGTTACGGGTTGAAAACAGTATTTCCGGTCTCCATGTTTTCAAAATAAAACCAATGATCAAATTATTTAACAGTGATATCTGCAGTACTCATCAACTAAAAAACATCAGTTTATCCTTATTAATTATACAACATTAATTGGTTTAAATTGTGTACAATGCTTTTGTGTTTTTCCCATAGGTTTTTCTCTTTCGATTCTGGGAGACACCTTTCTTTTTTCAGAGGTGTTGATAGGCTAAAACAATCGATGTTTTAGCCGCAATGCATGTTGGGAGATGGTGTTTATGGGATATGAAATCGGAAAAACATTTTTTTTAAATAAAATAATACTTTATTCCGAGTGTTCTTGCTTTTCTCTTTAGAAGTCATCACATATGGGCATTGTAATACACGGTTCGGCTGCATTAAATATTACATATCTGCCGTAGATATTTATTTATAGAGCCCTGATCAGAAGACCTTTTGACACTCTGTAAGAGATGCCGCCAAAACTGAATACGTGGCGTGGATCATAAATATATTAGCAATTAAACAACATCTTCCATTTCTTTTCACACAATACGTCTCCTTGCAGTATCAACACTAATTCGGCTGAGTTTTATATTTGATCCAATTGGTAGATAGGCTGTATTTACACCATAAAGGTGCACAGATGATAGAAAGGGATTTTTTTGTAGTTTTTAAAGATATTATTTACTACCTTTCCAACTCCTCATGCAGTTGACTGTTACAGGTCTATTCAGGTTCATGGTACAATGCATAAGCTTCAAATCGAGAGACTGAAACCATAGCCGCTGGAAGTCATTTTGTTCAGGGGGTGCTGCCAAAAGTGGGGATGGATTGATTGATTGATTGAAAAGTTTATTAACAGCTTGTATATTGGGTACAGTACAGTACAGCTCAAAACATACAATTGTTAAGGGGATGCAGACCAGAGAAAGACTTTCGTCTTGTTTACATCAGGGTCCCCCATTTCCAATTCATCATTTAAGACAAATAAGACATATTTGACATACAGATGGAGCCGTTTAAACATTTTTTTAAAAGGCGGTGCCGGGCCCGGCCCGGCTGTCAGCGATACGAGCCGCATAAATTGTTTGTTAAAGGCGAGACACGGCAGGCAAAAACATCGTTTTTCATGCACTGGTCAATTTTGAGATGTTGTGCTATTTTATTTTCCATAACATGTTTTCTTTCAGGCTTTTGGAAGGAAAACGTACAAAATACACATTTAAGTGTTCATTTTACTATAGTTTGTCTATTTGCATCTGTATATTTCTTCTAAATTCACCAAAAGTTAGCATTTCTAACGTAACATAAAGTACCGCGATCGCTGTTTGCACAATGTCATCGTTGGAAAAGCTCCGTCTCTCCTGCACAATGATCTCATCGGATCCAAATATGGTCATTTCCTTTGTATCAGCAACCAATCGTGAAAGCACAAAAGGGTCTTAAACCAAGAAACGAAATCTCATTGGCTGGGGTCAATTTCTGACAACGTGATTCGTTCAGATGCATCACGTGGTGTGCTAAAACACTTCCTGGTTAGCTTTCCGCTCGAAATGTAAATCTCAAAATGGCAAAAGAACGGCGAAAAAAACGTTCACAGAGAAGACAACAACAATTGTCACTTGCACGAAGCAAGGTTATACAAAACACAAATGACCCCGAACATTAAATACTTTCACGGAGTGCGTCGATGCGCAAGCTATCATCCAAATAACAGAGGGATTAGCTAGCGCCTCACTGCAATCTTTAAAGGTCGTTTTCTCAAAATGAGTTTTTTCTCCTACTCTGAGTCCGAAATGTCCACTTCAGTTGCACTTACATACACCAAACCTTCCAGTTATATTCCTATCAATATTATGAAGGCTTTTACAGAAGGGGTTGTTCATATATCATTCATAGCCTGAATTATATAAGATTTTATACCTTGAAACATGGCGAAAATTGATATTTTAAGGCTGTTGACAATATTTTCTGATAAAGAGAGATATCCAAAATCCCTTCTGTGAAAGCCTTAGATGCTAATATGACTACAAAATTAAACGAGAATTTTGAACCTGGCTTTATCCAAAGTTCAGATTTCGGTTCCTGAAATGTGTTAAAATATGCGCAAATGTAATGAGATAATGGGAAATTTGCATATTCAGAAAACTTGTAATATAAGAAACATTTGCCTTATTGTAGGTAATTAACTGGAGAAATTACCCTATTCACCTGGGGTGTCTTGCCTTAACTAGGCTTAATAAACCATTAGACCTATCACTTAGCAACAGCTGCACATGCCCACATGCTAACTATGGGTCTTACAAACCTACATAACATTACAAATAGTCAGAAAATATTATTTACAAAATTAATAAAACTATGAATTCAATTTTAACTGATTGACAAGGCAAAACACTGCACAGCGGCAGCAGCATTAAAGGAAAAACATCGTCTTACCTTGTGTTGGGGCTTCACAAACCTCCAAATGTAGCCTGGGGTGGCATTAATGAAGACCCTCATTAGAGCAGATACATCCACATTGTCCAACATGTTACTATGGACATGCATCAAAGTCAGATGTGTCCTTTTTTGCGCCATTCTAGAAAGTTGTCACTCTGCAGTGTGTGTGTCGCGTCAATTACGTCACTCTCCCAAGACCTACGACCTAGATGACTCGGATTTTACTTATTTGGAAAATAAATTCAAGCCACCTGATATATACAAATATATACTATGACTATTATATGCTACTGTATACAGCTAATTTTATTTTAAGTAAAATCATAACTATTTGATGTAGTTTAATCATTTTTATTTAGGTGGTCACTCAGTTTTTCAAATGTACACCACTCGCCAACAGGGGGTGCTGCAGCACCCCCAGCACCCCTACTTCCCGTGGCTATGACTGAAACTGTATTTTCCTTTACCGTTCTGTTTTAATTTCACAATAAAGTTAATAGTCATATTTTGTTTGATATTATTATGTTTTATTAACTACACCACTGTTTTTTTAACCCGCACCGCCTAGTGGTTAAAGCACGTTATTGAATGTTGTTGTTGAAAAATGTTTTATTTGATGAAAACATTTAAATATTAAGAGTAGCCTACATACAAAATTGAAAATATCAAGAAGATACTGTAGTGATCTCTACAATAAAACAGTTTAGTGCAGGACGTCCAAAGATATTAACAGGAGGATGTGCAAAACAGACAAACTAATAAGGCTTTATTTAAACATTAAAGAATACTTTAAGGTCTTCTTTTGAATAAGAACAAAACGTTGGGGTTATCCACAGATAAATATAAAGTCTGACGAACTTAACGTCCAATATATTGCATAGTTTATTTTGGCACTTGACAATCACCTTCCCTGAATTTGACTCAGGTGTAACTAAAGTCTGATTTAAGGGTTGTTTATATTTCACATCATTAATCAGAATCTGCAAAGTAACTCAAATAAATGTAGTGGAGTAAAAATACCAGGTTAACCTCTGAATTGTAGTGGAGTAGAACAAAGTAGTACATGCTGCTGTAACAAAAACATTTCCCAACTTGGGATCAATAAAGTATATCTTACCTTATCTTAAGATGATCGATGGCTACTGCCATACAAAATGTGCCTCTGAACCTTGACAAGTGCATGTTTCAGGCTTATCGATGAACAACAGGAGGGGTCACAGACATAAGACCAGCTGTTAAACAAAGCTCTTCTGACCTTAGATGGCATGTGGGTATGTATTAATGCTGCCCATTTATTAATTATATGTTTTAAATTTGATAACACCACTGTGTTTCGTATCCCCTAAACCTCCAGGGTGTACACAGTTTAATACTGGCAACTTCTAATTGTGGGAAATACGAAAATGTCTTATAAAGAGAGGTGCCATAGAACATGTTGCAAAACACACAATAGCCAGCATGTGTAGTTCTGGGGGGGGGGGGGGGGGGGGGGGGGGTGGCCCCGTCCAATTCCAGTTTTGGATAGACTGCCGTGGTTCCATTCCATTTCAAAGAGCTGTTTGACGCTCGGCGTAACCTTGTCGCACTGCCACTCCAACATCCAATCACAGGGCTTGATGACTAATCACGGGGTTTGTAGTATTAGCAAAAGCCTGAGGTGGTAAGTAGGGGACACACAGCTAATCCAATCCTCACTGAGGAGAGGAAACAAAATCACTTTGGAGCCCTAAAACCTAATTATTCCCAGAAAGCGTTGAATCTGTGTGGCTGTCTTATGACATTACATTGTAATTATTAAATCCAGATATGATGTGATGAAGTGTCCAGGATGCTCTTCTCTCAGGCCGGTTGTTGTTTTCGTTGTTGTGAAGCAACCCTGGGAGGCATATCGATATTTTAGCAAGATGTAATCTATTATCTCTGTTACAGACAATGGCTAACAAGAGATCCTGTTTGTGTGCCAAGCACTTTGGGGCAAAATGCAAATACAACAGCTCAATCTCCCGTCCGGGCTACACACAACTGATGATGGCTGATTTTCCTTGGAATATAACTCCTCCCAGGTAATGATTGCACAATGACCCACAGTATCTGTGTTCTCTATAATCAGTGGTTCTCAAACTTTTTTCAATAATGTACTCCCTTTGAAAAACAATGTCAGCCAAGTACCCCCTGATCAGCGCAAAAACTATTTGTTAGGGACAAAATGCCTATATAGAAGAGGTGTGTGTGTGTGTATGTGTGTGTGTGTGTGTGTGTGTGTGTGTGTGTGTGTGTGTGTGTGTGTGTGTGTGTGTGTGTGTGTGGTGTGTGTGTGTGTGTGTGTGTGTGTGTGTGTGTTGCAGTACAGCAGGGGTTTACGCGCCACCATAAAGAGGAAATGCAGCCTTTGTACTCCGTCCTTCCCCGAAACACAATGCATGGAGAAAGTCGGGGGCTCATGACTCTTTCATTTTTTTTTCCATGAATGTTCTCCCTCCACTCTCTGCCTCTGGAGGCCTGAATAATTCATCTTCCATAAGGGAAAAAAATGCACAGGGATACAAGGACAATGAAAATGGAGAGTGCTTTGAGGTACACAAACACACATTCACGTGTCAGCATCACCAACAAACCCACACACAAGCAGGCAAGTTTACATAAACACACGCACACACAGTTTTGGTTTGCTATATTTGGAGTGCTGGTCTGTTTGAATTAACAGGGCAATACAGAGAGGAACAGAGGGAGTCATAGAGAGACAGAGAGAGGAGTTCTCAGGAGGAGAGAGATTAATGTAGCAGTAAATTGATTACACGGCGAGCTGTGTGGGGGACAAATGTTAAATGGGATGAAAATAATATAATGGCTTGTTTGTTACACTTCACACTTACTTGAAGTCAATTAGTCAACACAGGTCTGGGAGCAGGGCGACACCTCGACCACCTGATAAACTACTTATTCCCGGTCCACACATCCCTCCTTGTTTTCTCTGAGTTCACTACCAATTCTTCCTTTCCCATTAATTCCTCCTTTCCGCTCCTTACTATAATCTTTACGCACACCCCTACATGCCCCTCTTTCTGTATTGCTTCAACCCTTCATCCAGCCCTCCCATCATCCCTCCCTAAATCTATCCATGTCCCCCTCCCCACATCCCTTCATCCTTTTCTATATGCCTTTATCCTTCCGCCCTATGTACTTCCTTTCAACCCACCCTTCCTACACCCCTTCATTCATTCATCCCTTCCATACATCCCGTCGACCCACTCTCCCTTTCTTCCAACATCCCTTTAACCCTCCATCCTTCCCTCCGAACCTCCCTTTGACCCTCCTGTAATGGAAATTATGATTATCAGAGAATGTCAGTGGCGAGCCGTCAGGGCCCTCTAGGCCTCTTTGAGGGCCTAAGATATTCTACAAAATAATATTTAAAAACATTAAACAAATATATATCTTTTTAATATC
The DNA here is from genome assembly GCF_902827175.1 of Gymnodraco acuticeps. Classification (NCBI taxonomy): domain Eukaryota; kingdom Metazoa; phylum Chordata; class Actinopteri; order Perciformes; family Bathydraconidae; genus Gymnodraco; species Gymnodraco acuticeps. The sequence goes on from NW_022990693.1 coordinate 2,134,727, forward strand.
TTTTTTTTATTTTAAATATTTTTCATTGGTTTTACCAAAATAACTTGATTTAATTGTATTTAAAATAACATTTACAAAGAAATAAATCCTTCGAATCTGCCTATTCAGTTTCTGTTTGAATGTGAAGGGTTAAATGAAAGAAGCTCCTTTAGCCGTCTCTGTGAGTTGCTGTGAAGACATGAGCTGATTGGTGGTCCAACTATGAATTCACAGAGGGCCCGCTATAGTAACTGAACGAAAGAGTAATGTCAAATGACAGTACAATTGACCAATCATATCTTCCCTCTAAATAGGTGGGTTTTATTATCGCGGACTTTATGACAAGTTCCGCCCGCTGTGAAGCTTTTCTTGTTTCCATAGCAACAACAACTTCCTGTCAACAGCGTAAACTCACCTTCAAAATAAAAGCATGCCAAATTACACTTAAAGGTCCCATGTCATGCTTTTCTGGTTATTACCCGTCCCCTTGCGTGTTATGAAGGTTTTTCTGCATGTAAACGGTCTGCAGAGTCACAAACCCTCAAAGTACACCCTGTAGGGAGTAAAACTCTAACACAGAAAATACCTGTGCTGCCAGAACGCCTCGTTGGAGATTTCTCTTTTTCCCCATTTGTGTCTTCCGGGAACCGCATGACATCATGACACCACCAAAATGGACCAATCCGCGGAGCTCCTCACACACCAGGATCCCTTGGCGTCACTATCAAACGCAGTGGGGGGACCTTTAGCATACATTTTCAACTAACAGGGAGCCCCATTGACTTGCATAGAGCTCCCTGGTTGGTAATAGACGAGTTGGGATGGCGGAGAAATGCTCTCTGCAGACCCATTCTCACAGCGTTATAAACCTTTTTCTTACTCAATATCAAGCCACACTTATTGTTTTTACTTCGGCTGTGAGTGTTTGTGTGCTCAGGATGAGTTTCACGCTGTCTCGCTGTATCGCCGACCCGGAAACCACACCAGTAAGTTAGCTCACTGAGCAGCGAGGCTCGCAACGTCCTGACCATTCAGAGCACACTGGAGGGGGGAGGGGGGGGGGAGGCACGAGCTCCAACAAGCCGTTTAGGACAGAGAGTGAATACCTGGTGAATACACATACTTTACAGAGATGCTGTTTGGAAAATTGCGCAATATAAATCTATTTTAGTATACCTCAACAATGGAATTATGATCAGTATAGAAATGGCCATGACATGGACCTTTAAGACATATACAACTGCAACAAAAGTAACTAACACAATGCAATATCCTTTTCAATTTCAAAGAACACAAATTGGGTTATTTACAGGTGTTGTTTTGTGTGGTAGAGCAGTGGTTCTCAAACTTTTTTCAATAATGTACCCTCTTTGAAAAGAAATGTCAGCCAGGTACCTGTCACGGTTGAGTGAAGGAAGCAGGACCCAAATGCAGATAACTCTGATAAACCTTTATTTCAAGGATAATGAAACTAACATAGACAAAACAGAACACTCACCGGTGAACTCAGTCACCAACAAAAGACAAACCAACACTGAACACAGGAAGAGCCAAGACTAAATACAGGGAGGGGTAATCACGAGACGAGAAACAGCCGGGCAGGGGAGGAGAAACACAAGGACAACAGGTGAACACAATCAGACAACTAGACACACCAGGGAAACTAACGACGGGAGGAAAAACACAGGGAAAAGGACCAGACAATAACCCAGGAGGAAAACATGACAGCAAACACCCAAACATACAAAACTACAAACGTGACATAACATGAGAATAGTGACAGAACCCCCCCCTCAAGGGACGGATTCCAGACGTCCCTAAAAAAAACCACAAAAGTCCAAAACCTCAAGCAGGGTGGGTGGAGGGGGTCCGGAGGAGGGACACAACACTAGGGCCACCAGGGTGGGTGGAGGGGGTCTGGAGGACGGGTTTTGGGCTGACAGCCCAGGAGCACAGCGGACGGCCCGGGGGCAAGGCAAAGTCCAAGGTGGGGGTCTCGAGCGGACGGCCCGGGGGCAAGGTAGAGTCCATGGAGGGGCGAAGACCACAGCGGGCAAACTCAGGGGCCCGAGCATGAGGGCAAAGGCAGCGGCAGGAAGAGTCAGGGGGCCGAGCATGAGGGCGAAGACCGTGGCACTCAGGGGGCCGGGCTCGAGGCCGAAGACCGCGGCTCTCAGGGGGCCGGGCTCGAGGCCGAAGACCGCGGCAGTCAGGGGGCCAGGCTCGAAGGCAAAGATCACGGCTCTCAGGGGGCCGGGCTCTCAGGGGGCCGGGCTCGAGGGCGAAGACCGCGGCTCTCAGGGGACCGGGCTCGAAGGCGAAGACCGTGGCTCTCAGGGGGCCGGGCTCGAAGGCGAAGACCGTGGCTCTCAGGGGGCCGGGCTCGAAGGCGAAGATCGCGGCTCTCAGAGGGCCGGGCTCGAGGGCGAAGACCAGACAGCTCCGGAGGCCGGGCAGGAAGGCGCTGACGGGACAGCTCCGGAGGCCGGGCAAGAAGCCGCTGACGGGACAGCTCCGGAGGCCGGGCAGGACCCGGTGTCGGCCGGACAGGAACCAGAGCCGGTGGGACAGGCTTCGGCAGGAACCCACACGGAAGAGGACCAGGAGTTGGCAGGACCCCTGGCGAGACAGGTAACGGCGGGACCTCCAACGGAACAAGACATGGGATTGGCAGGACTCTCAGCGGGTCCTCCAACGGAACAGGACATAGGGCTGGCAGGACCCCCGGCAGAAGAGTCGTCGTCGGGACCACCAACGGGACAGGACACAGGGTTGGCAGGATCCCCGGCAGGAGAGCAGTCGTCGGGACCTCCAACGGCACAGGACATAGGGTTGGCAGGACCCCCGGGAGAAGAGTAGTCGGCGGGACCTCCAACGGCACAGGACATAGGGTTGGCAGGACCCCCGGGAGAAGAGTAGTCGGCGGGACCTCCAACGGCACAGGACATAGGGCTGGCAGGACCCCCGGCAGAAGAGTATTCGGCGGGGCATCCAACGGCACAGGACATAGGGTTGGCAGGACCCCCGGCAGAAGAGTAGTCGGCGGGGCCTCCAACGGGACAGGACACAGGGTTGGCAGGACCCCCGGCAGGAGAGTAGTCGGCTGGGCCTCCAACGGCACAGGACATAGAGTTGGCAGGACCCCAGCGGAACCTCCAACGGCACAAGACACAAGGTTGGCAGAACCCCCAGCGGAACCTCCCACGGCACACGAGTAGGGACTTGAGTGGAGACTCGAGAGGAAACTTGAGAGATGACTTGAGAGGGATCTTGAGCTGGAACTTGAACGGAGACTTGAGAGGGGACTCGATAGGGAACTCGAGAGGAGACTCGAGAGGTGATTCGAGAGGGGACTCGAGAGGTGACTGGAGAAGAGACTTGAGAGGGGACTCGAGAGGGAACTCGGGAGGTGACTCGAGAGGGTACTCGAGAGGAGACTTGAGAGATGACTCGAGAGGAGACTTGAGAGGGAACTCGAGAGGGGACTGGAGAGATGACTCGAGAGGAGACTTGAGAGGGAACTCGAGAGGGGACTCGGGTAGGAACTTGAGAAGAGACTTGAGAGGGGACTCGAGAGGAGACTCGAGAGGGACTGGAGAGGAGACTCGAGAGGAGACTCGAGAGGGGACTGGAGAAGAGACTCGAGAGGGAACTCGGGAGGTGACTCGAGAGGGAACTCGGGAGGTGACTTGAGAGGGAACTCGGGAGGTGACTTGAGAGGGAACTCGAGAGGGAAGTCGAGAGGGGACTTGAGAGGGAACTTGTGTCGGTCGGTACGCCGACATGACACGGGGAGCTGGCGTCGGCTGGGGAGCCAGCAGGAGATGAGGTGCTGGAGTCGGCCGGTACGCCGACAGGACTCGGGGAACTGGCGTCGGCTGGAGTGCCAGCAGGAGACGAGGTGCTGGAGTCGGCCGGTACGTCGACAAGACTCGGGGAGCTGGCGTCGGCTGGGGAGCCAGCCCTGTAGCCAAAACTGGAGTCGGGCCCATGGCTTCTGGGGCCGGTACTGAAGCCGGAACCATGGCTGCTGGGGCCGGAACTGAGGCCGGAACCATGGCTGTGTCGGCCAGGTCTGTTGCCGGAACCATGGCTTCTGGGGCCTGTACTGGAGCCCGAACCATGGCTGCTGGGGCTGGAACCAGGGCTGGAACCATGGTTACTGGGGCCAGGACTGGGGCTGGAACCATGGCTCTTGGGGCTCGGGCTGCTAGCTTGGCCTTGCGACTCCTTCTCTTAGCAGCCGCCTGAATACTCCGTGGACCTCCATAAGCCAGACGAGTTCCAGAATACGACTCCTGGACAGGAGCAGGAACTGAGGCAGAAGCATGGGTTGACTCCAGATGGAACACACCGAGACGTTCATAGTCAGCAGGCTGAAAATCACACACCCAGAGGAAGTTCAAAATCCAGCCAGGTAAGAATTTCACCAAGTCTGGTTTCTCCATAGACAACCGGTGCGCCTCTACCAGAGCGGCCTCCTTCTGCAGAACACTGGACGCTCCCTTCCACCAATCATAGCAGCAAGCCAAATAAAAGGAAAAATGTTGTAGTTCCACCTCAAAAGGATCATCTGCTGGGTCCATTTCTGGTTGGGTCGTACTGTCACGGTTGAGTGAAGGAAGCAGGACCCAAATGCAGATAACTCTGATAAACCTTTATTTCAAGGATAATTAAACTAACATAGACAAAACAGAACACTCACCGGTGAACTCAGTCACCAACAAAAGACGAACCAACACTGAACACAGGAAGAGACAAGACTAAATACAGGGAGGGGTAATCACGAGACGAGAAACAGCCGGGCAGGGGAGGAGAAACACAAGGACAACAGGTGAACACAATTAGACAACTAGACACACCAGGGAAACTAACGACGGGAGGAAAAACACAGGGAAAAGGACCAGACAATAACCCAGGAGGAAAACATGACAGCAAACACCCAAACATACAAAACTACAAACGTGACATAACATGAGAATCGTGACAGTACCCCCTGATCAGCGCAAAAACTATTTGTTTGGGACAAAATTCCCATAAAGAGGTACAGTACAGTGCTGCACCATCAGTGTCTAATTTATTAAAACAACAACCTTGTAACTGAGAAACACTTAAATGCTACATTTCAAATGTTTACAATCCATCACTAAATTCATGGCAAACCAATTTTAACATCATGCAATAACACTGAGATGACATTAGTTGCATTGAACTGATCTTTTTAATAAGTTGTACTTACAATGTAGTGAGAAACATGGGATTGTGCTTCACTGAGGATCTTTGTCATTCTCAGTGACAGGGAGGCAAACTGCAGTTATTACACTTCACGTTTTGAAATATGTACAACTCAAATAAAATAAAATAAATGAAAACAACTGTATACATTAATTACATACATTTGACATTTAGCTTGAGCTGGCTTTAATACTTTCTTTATGGTATTCAAATTGGGCTCAAGTAGAACCTTTACCCATGTGTTTAGCTAGTTCTGAAAGAATAATCAACATTGTGCATAACAAGATAAAGCACTATAACACCTATCAGCTGACGCCAACAGGAGCAGGAAGACAAAACACTGAGGGCACAGCAGCCCAAGGTTGCAGGCTACTCTGAAAAATATAAATCATATAGTGGTTTGTTTAACACCTTTATGTTTACCACATCATTCCATATTATGTTTTTTCATAGTTTTGATGTCTTCGGTATAAATCTACAATGTAAAAAATAATCTAAACAAATAAAAACCTGTGAATGAGAAGGTGTGTCAAAACTTTTGACTGGTACTGTATGTGATCAAAGTTTTTCAAATGCTGCAGAAACTGTCATGGGGGGCAGTGTGTGTGTGTGTGTGTGTGTGTGTGTGTGTGTGTGTGTGTGTGTGTGTGTGTGTGTGTGTGTGTGTGTGTGTGTGTGTGTGTGTGTGTGTGTGTACATTCCTTCTTTTTTGACTTCTTGCACCACAATTCTTTCTCAATGTTCTTCCAATGAAATTGTCACCCTGTCAGGGTGTGTGACTTCCACAGAACTGATAAAAACACTCACACCCATAAACACACATTATGCATGGACTCATTTGGCTTTGGTGATTGTTTTAGCATGAATTCAGTATCATTTTCCTTGGAATATAACTCCTCCCAGGTAATGATTGCACAATGACCCACAGTATCTGTGTTCTCTATAATCAGTGGTTCTCAAACTTTTTTCAATAATGTACCCCCTTTGAAAAACAATGTCAGCCAAGTACCCCCTGATCAGCGCAAAAACTATTTGTTAGGGACAAAATGCCTATATAAAAGAGGTACAGCGCTGCACCATCAGCACTGATTTATTAGTTCAATTAGTTGCATTGAACTGATCTTTTTAATAACTTGTACTTACAATTTAGTGAGAAACATGGGCTTGCACTGAGGAGCTTTGTCATTCTGACAGGGAGGCAAACTGCAGTTATTACATTTCGCGTTTTGAAATATGTGTAACTCTATTAATATAAAATAATGCTCAAACTTCGTTACTTTTCCTAAAATTGGTATATTTATTTATTTTGGGGCGTGGGGAATGAAGAGAAAAATATATATGAGCATTTATACCCATAACCGCCAGACGGGATTTTGACCCCTCATATAAACATAGCCTATGGATAATGCTGAGCTATACTTTGCCAAGCAACGCTTATTGTTTAGGTGTCCTTTGATAAGAAGGCAGTCATATAATTAACTAGAACTAGCTAGATCTGATGGATTCATTTGGACATCACATAAACGCGAGTGAGGTATACCCGGCCGTACGCGTGCGCGAGAGAGATCAGGATCAGCCGCTGCTGACGGAGAACACGCAGCTCTACCGGATCACAGCTCCGCCGCTGTGACGAACCGGTGAGCAGAGCAAAACACGCACTAAGAGTAAGACCTAACACAATTATGGCACATTTCCACTGCAGCGGGGTAGCCCCGTTTAAGCGTCCCTAAGCGTCCTCGCTCAGGCCTCGGGCTGCCTCGCTGGCCGTCCGAGGCCGTGGCGCATTTCCATTACAGTTTAGGACCTGGGGTAGCAACGCAGTGTAGGCGGGGCTCCCGTCGAGCTCCCGCTGGATTTTATCATCCCCAATGAGATGCAGGAACGTCGTCACCTCCTCGGTCGACCACGGTGTGCTTTTCTTTGACGTTGCCATTTTTGTAGCTCCTCCGTTTACAAAAATGCTGTGTATAAAAATGCTGCAAGCTTGCTTCTAGATATGCGACGCTAGGGATGGTCTTGCGCGCGATCTTGTGACGATTCTCTCTGACCAATCAGCAGTCGAGAGTGTTGACATCACTAGTTCAGCCCTGGCCCTGGCCTGATAGAACCACGATTTTATGGGGCCGGAAAAAGAGGGAAAAAGTACCCGCTAGCCGGTGCTACGCTATATGGAAAGGCCACCAAAACTGGCCTGGCCGCTTGAGGACGATTAAACAGGGCTACCCGCTGCAGTGGAAATGCGCCATTAGCTATTTTATCTACTCTGGAACTAGCTATACTAGTTATAAATATGTGTATTCTTTACTGTCGGGTCACTTATTACAGGTTCAGCGAGCTGCATGAGACTGATACTGACGGGACAGGAGAGAGAGAGGAAAAGAGAGCACCCCGTTTATTTTTCCCATTTTATTATCCAGAATAATGTAAACTTTTGAATAAAGTAGTTAATCTACTATTAGTAGTTAAATGTATTACTTGTGTTGTTTTTTTCATTAACATAAAATAAATCTCACGTACCCCCTGCAGCACTCCAACGTACCCCTAGAGGTCCAAGTACCCCCATTTGAGAACCACTGTGGTAGAGGGTCGCTTTCATTGATGCGTTTTGCAACCCGGGCCGTTGTTTTGATATTCCGCTGAAGTATACGCTGTGACGTAATAACTTCCGAGGGAAGGGGTGGGGGTCAGAGGGCCTAGGTATAAAATTCACAGCTCGCCACTGGAGAATGTAATGCTATGATGTTATATTTAACATATAAATAATACAATTCTGTAAGCCTTACATGTCGAGAGACCAACCTGATCTCACCAGAATGCGTGACTCCACCACGACTCCTTAACACCACAATGCGTGGTGGAGTCACGAACTTTGTTACATGTAGCCTACGTGTCCGCACCACGCAAACAACCCCAATTTAAAGTGAATGAGGCTCCTTTGTCGTGGTGCACACACGCATTTCTACAACGTCCCGCAGTGAGCTTTTATTCTATAAAACGTTTTTTAAATCTACTTTATAGCTTGTAGTAACTCACGGGAGGCTTCTTCTATTTTATTTGTATTCATAATAATTTTTATTTTTCGTCAGAATGTAAAAATTACATTAGTTACGAATTTGTGTTCTCAAAAAACAGTGCATTGTGTGTAATGCAATTGTGATTTTTATTAAATTAGTTAGTTTTTAAGGAAGGCCAGAGCTTCAGCTGTGTCAAATAGATTGTTCCCTTTAGTTAACGTTATTTAAAAGATAATGATCATGTCCCCTGTATTGTATTACGAGCGTCCATTCCCATTGGATAACGGAGAATTTTACACCCGGAAGTAAGTAATCTCCTTACTGTCGATTGATTTTACAGTGATATCTGCACTACTCATCGACTAAAAAACACCAAATTATCCTTGTTAATTACACAACATTGATTGGTTTGAATTGTGTACAATGCTTTTGTATTTTCCCCCTTCGATTCGGAGAAACAAATATTTTTTCGGAGTTTTTGGATGGCAGAAGACACTACACCACCCAGAATCTTCAGCTATCGTTTGGGACTACACCATGTGCTTAGCTTGACAAACCCCGTGATCAGTCCTCAAGCTCTGTGATTGGTTGACCTCCAACTGCATTCCATATGAAAAAAAAACGTTTCGTAAAAGATAAAATCATACTTTATTCAGCAGTGCTTGCTTTAGTCTTTGAAAGTCATCACATGCATGCATTGTAATAAATGGTTGGGCTGCATTACATATTACACATCTGTCGTAGTTCTTTATTTATCTACAGAGATCGGGCCTCAGAATAGACCGGAAACTATTCTTTTACTGTTCTGTTTTAATTTCACAATAAAGTTAGTAGTAATATTTTGTTTTGATATTATTGTTTTTTATTAACTACTAGACCGCTGGGTCATGTTAAGACCATCTTTTCTGTTTTGCTGTGGGTTTTTTCCATCGCTTTTGTGTTACAAATATCAAAAACAATAACAAAATAATATTCAGGTTCACAACATCCGGTTTCACTATGAGTGGTCGCATTTTCGAGAGCTCCCGCTTTGGCGGTTATTCCTCACGATTTTTTACATATTTCATCCTCCTGACAATATGGATTATGGACTCCTACCTCAACTCATCAATGAGGCAACATCACTTAGAGAAGGAGAGTAATGAAAGCGGGGATAAAATGAACCACAATGATTTTTACCTTCTCAATGGCTGGGAAAGGAAACACCTCGCTTTTGGAAGTGCAAGCATTCATGCATTATTAACTGCAAACCCGACGCGAAAGTACTTACCCCCGTCAGGCAAACTAGACCGAAGAAGTCTGATCGTCTTGGTCTTATTGTTAGCGGGAGACATCCATCTGAATCCGGGCCCGGTGCAGACAAGAAGCCAGTCCTGCAGGCTCGATGAGCTAGCATCTCAATTAGCATCAGAACTAGCATCTCTTCCGCTGCAACAACAACTACGCGACAACAACAGAGACCGTGGAGACAGCGGAGACCGAGGAATTAACGGAGACTTCGACATTCCCCCGGGGACGCCTCGGCAGACAGACACGCATGAGGCAGTGACGAGAGGAAGAGAACCGAGATCCGAGGGAACAAATATCCGCCATGTTGTTAGCCACCCTGCTAGCATATCAACGGCTAAAGCTACAACGGAGCCTCCCTCCCACCACCACCACGACAAGCCGGTTGCTGTAACGGACAAAGACAAATATCTGCAAGCTGACGACATTGTGCATTTAAGCAACAAAAATGGACTACATATTTTTCATCTGAACACTAACAGCCTGAGACACAAACTGGCTGAACTCAGGCAGCTATTCATGAACGGTAAGGCAAGCATATTATGCTTTTCTGAGACCAAATTGGACAATTCCATTACAAATTCAGAGATTGAAATTGAAGATTATCTTGTAGTGAGAAGGGACAGGAACGTGAATGGAGGTGGTGTCTGCATGTACATACATAAAGACACCAATTTCAAAAACCGTACTGACCTGCATCATGAAAATATTGAATCTGTGTGGGTTGAAATTCTTTTTGACAATGCTAAATCTGTAATAGTCGGGACAATCTATAGACCACCGGAACAGAGTGACTTTTATGATACATTAGATGGGTGTTTGGCTGATGTGGGAGATGTAGAGACAATTATTATTGGAGACTGGAACACGGATATGCAACGTAAAGACACGTCCGTCTTCAAGTCCTTCAGTAGGACTTGTGATCTGCACGGCTTCAGCCAGCTAATCACCCAACCCACCCGGGTATGTGAAACAACACAAACTACCATTGATCTCATTCTGACCTGTGACAAGTCCAGGATCTCCAGTAAAGGGATTATAGCATGCGGTTTAAGTGATCATTATATGATATTCTGTACCCGCAAAAAGCTAAAACAAAGGGCCGGCTGTCACAAAACAGTCATATCTAGAGACCTCAAAAACTACTCTAGCGAGGCCTTTAACCTAGAACTGGAGAGCCTGGACTGGTCAGATGAGCTCAGTGGTACACAAGTTGAAGAAACATGGCTTGGTTTCAAAAACAAATTCTCTGCAATACTCAATGATTTGGCCCCCCCTAAGAACAACCAGGGTAAAAAATCGCGCTGAGTCGTGGATGCACTCCGGCATACTGACCGCCAGGAAAACCAGAGACAAAAAATGCTCTGAGTTTCATAAAAGTCAGTCAATGCTTTCAAAACGCACGAGCAGTGAACTCCAGGCCCACGTGACTGAACTAAAAATTGAAAGAAACAGACTAAGAAATGATGTAAGCTCCATGATCAAAACTGCCAAAAGAATTTCATCAATATCAAAACTGAGGAAAACAAAAATAAACCCCGTGAACTTTGGAAATTACTCAATAACCAGCTTGGCTGCAGTAAAAAACTCAAAACGAGATTTTCTAACTTAAACATAAAGACAGATAACAGGCTCCTCACAGACAAACTGGATGTGGCCAAGTACTTGAACATTTTTTTCACAAACATAGCCACAACTCTTGTAAATAAATTACCCTCCCACTCAGGGCTTTTTGGAGTATATCACATCATGACCTACTACAAAAACCTAGGGGTACGCAAAGATGATTTCAGTCTAGCAAGGGTAACAACAGCAGAGGTACTCATTAAACTGAGCGCCCTCCAACCTAACAAGGCCACTGGCCACGACAATATCCCCTCCAAATTCCTCAGAGACACAGCAACCGCCATCTCACCAGTCATAGCTCACATAATTAACCTCTCCATAAAACAGGGAAAAGTACCCAAAGACTTCAAAATTGCAAGAGTAACCCCCCTGCACAAAAAGGGCAGCAAATTGGACCCAGTTCAACTACCGCCCTGTTTCTATACTTACCTCCATCTCGAAAGTCATGGAAAAAATAGTATATGAACAGGTCGAAAAGTACCTCGCAGAAAATAAACTAATCTATGAATTTCAATCTGGCTTTAGAACATCCCACTCCACTGACACATGCCTTCTTTATTTGAGCGACCACATCAAACAAGAGGTGGACGAGGGCAAGTACTGCGGCATGGTGATGCTGGACCTACAAAAGGCTTTCGACACTGTCAATCACCCCATTCTGGTTGACAAGCTAAAAGCCATTGGTTTTGATAAACTATCGGTGAGCTGGATGCAATCCTACCTGGAGGGGAGAGAACAGATGGTGGAGGTAAACGGTACTCTGTCCCCCCCCCCTCCCAGTGAGCTGTGGTGTTCCACAAGGAAGCATATTAGGTCCGTTACTGTTCCTAATTTATGTAAATGACATGTCATCAGCATGTGACTGCAACTTGTTCCTGTTCGCGGACGACTCAGCCCTGCTGGTCTCTGACAGGAACAGGTTGCAGGTTGAAAAAACCCTCAGCTCCGAGCTCGGCAGAATCTGCACCTGGCTCGCCGATAATAAATTATCATTACACCTGGGTAAAACAGAGTCCATTCTCTTCGGTTCGAAACATAATCTCAGCAAATCCGACGACTTCTCAGTTGCAGTGGGCGACATTATTGTCACAAGTAAGAAGGAAATTACATACCTAGGATCTATTCTTGAGGCAAACCTCTCCTGTGACAAAATGGCATCCAATGTAATAAAAAAAGTCAATCAAAGAACTAGATTCCTATACCGGATCTCCTCTCTGGTAAACAAAAACACCCTGAAAACTCTGGCAGGAGCACTCATTCAAGGGTACTATGACTATGCTTGCACGTCATGGTACCATAGCACCTCCAAGGCGCTAAAAATAAAACTTCAAACATCGCAAAATAAACTGGTCAGACTACTGCTTGACCTTTCATCTAGAACCCACCTCACCTCTGCCCACTTTGACAACCTAGGATGGCTTAGAGTAGACGACAGAGTACAGCTACTTGCAATGGGCCTGGTCTACAAGATCCACTACACCTCTATGGTACCCATGTACATCTCAAAATTCTTCCCAAAGGTCAAGGAATACCATGATCCTAACACCAGAGGGAGCTCCACAAATCATGTGAAACCCAGATTTGGCACAAAAAAGGGGGAATACACGTTTCGCAATTATGCCACATCAAGGTGGAACGCTCTTCCCACAACTGTAAAGGAAAGTAAAACTATACTTACCTTCAAAACCTCTCTTAAAGAGCACCTTCGGGGGAGAGCATTGCAAAACTGGCCCCGGTAATGGTACAAATCTCAACCTGTCGTTCAATGGACAGCTTCCCCCCCCCCATCTATGTATATACTCGCATTTTAGACTTGTAAGAGAATATTTTCATCTGATCTGTTTATAGAGTCTTTTATGGTTCCTTAGAGTCTGTGATACTGCAAACATCTGCTTGTAGTCACTCAAAGACCCCTCTGTAGGTTGAGGTCACAGGTCAAACGCTTCTCCTATGTCCGAGGGTTGACCTGGCAGCATCTCTTTGAGACAAGCAGATCATTGTCTTGCATCGGCTATTGATTATACGCGGGCTTTCTGGAAGCCCGCCTCTCCTCGTGTTGGTTAGATGTTTGTGTCTTTTGGTTCAGAGATCGCTGGTGGAGCACTGGGCATGTGTGAAACTAAGATGATCTCCCGGCCGTTATTGTCTGTACTTTCTCCAATAAAACTCTTCAGTGCTTTTGGCTAACAACGGTTCCAGACTCCTTCATTCTACCTCAACATTGCAACAACAGAAGTTTACCTTCACAAGACTCTGTTACTAACTGTATATCTGTAGACTTGGTATGTCTTAAATGTCCGGTTAGGATGTATTAGAACGAAATCTAAAATGAAAATTGTAAATAAGCAATCTGTATGTAAAAAACCACCTGTATGTAAATTGTAAATAAGCCATCTGTATGTAAAAAACCACCTGTATGTAAATTGTAAACAAGCCATCTGTATGTAAAAAACCACCTGTATGTAAATTGTAAATAAGCCATCTGTATGTCAAATATGTCTTATATGACATGATGAATTGGAAATGGGGGACCCTGATGTAAACAAGACGAAAGTCTTTCTCTGGTCTGCATCCCCTTAACAATTGTATGTTTTGAGCTGTACTGTACTGTACCCAATATACAAGCTGTTAATAAACTTTTCAATCAATCAATCAATCAATCAATCAATCGTCGTAAACTAAACCGGAAACAGCAGTATATTTTATTTTGTTAACGCTGTAAACTTGACAGCTTTTTAACCCAAACCACCTACTGGTTAAAGCACGTTATTACACGTTTAGAGTCATTGCAATGCAGGACGATTGTGTTGCTTTTTAATGACTGTTTAAAATGCCTTTTTCTTCATGTCTTTCATTTTTGTAAAGCACTTTTGAATGTGTTGTATTTTATGAAAACATTTAAATATTAAGAGTACATACAAAATAGTGGGAAAGTAGAAGGTCAATGATATAAATATAGAATAGAAAATATCAAGAAGATACTCAAATGATATCTAGAATAAAACAGTTTAGTGCCTGATAGGAGGATGTGCTAACTAATAAGGCTTTATTTAAACATTAAAGAATACTCTAGGTTAAGGTCTTCTTTTAAATAGGAAAAAAGCTTTGGGGGTATCTATCTACAGATAAATATTAAGCCTGACAAAGTCTAAATTGCATGGTTTGTTTTGGAACTTGACAATCAACTTTCCTGCAATGTTAACTATGTTGAAGTACTTATTTTAACTGATATTATACACATTAATTATACTCTTATGTATGTAGATAGTAGAAATGTCCAGAATACGACAGTGTAATGGTGGAGGTATACACACATATTGATAGATGTCTTGTAATGCACTGTTGAGGAACCTGTGACCCAAGTTTTTCATTCATTGCATAACTACACTGTAGTTGTGTATATGATATGTCAATAAACCTTAGAAAATCTTGAAATCTTGAAAGGGATGTGCAAAATAGCCATTATATACAGTCTTTAATTAACTATTAGAGAATAACGAGTAATGAAGCTTTAAACGGATCTGCAGATAAATGTTTAGTCTTCTCAAGCACCAACTATCAAATATCTCTCCTGATTGTTGGCACTTGACAATCACCTTCACTGAATTTCACTCAGGTGTAACTAAAGTCTGATTTAAGGGTTGTTTATATTTCACATCATTAATCCAAATCTGTAAAGTAACTAAAATAAATGTAGTGGAGTAAAAATACCAGGTTAACCTTAAAGAAAGCCCTCAGGATTATAAAAGACCTCCATCACCCCAGCCACAAACTGTTCTGTCTGCTGCCGTCTGGCAGGCGGTACCGCAGCATCCGGACTAAAACCACCAGCTATTTGGGGCGTTACGTTACAAAATACTACGCAGACAGCATTAGCTGGGAGATCGATCACTTTGCTAAACTACGCGGTAGCCTACTATTAAATCCACGTAAACTACACATCACAGCAATGAGGCCAGATCAATGAAACCAGGATACATCCTTTACTGTAAAAACTGGATCCAAACACAGCTGCCTGTGTGCACTTGATCAATACTTTCTGATGTTATATGATATGCTACATATTAGCTAGGCTACATGGCCCTAACGCGTAAAGTTATACAAGCATTTGTACCAGTGCTTTTCACAAGTAGACTCTTGCAGGCCAGAGTATAGGAGTGATTCAACAACAACACAAAGACATATGAGAAGTGATCAGGACGAACAGAAAGAGGAAAAAGAAAAGAGAGTTCACTGAAGAGACCAGGAGGGTCAGAGCAGGAGGAAGAGGAGGAGATGAAGAGACCAGGAGGGTCAGAGCAGGAGGAAGAGGAGGAGATGAAGAGACCAGGAGGGTCAGAGCAGGAGGAAGAGGAGGAGATGAAGAGACCAGGAGGGTCAGAGCAGGAGGAAGAGATGAAGACATTAGTGAAGAAGAAGAAATGTATGTGAGGAATAAAGATGAAGTGTCAGAAAGAGGGACAGAGGCAGGGATCAGGAGGCAGGGGAAACTCAGCTGGACCACATGGTATGTTCTTATTCTCCTTACATATTCCATCACAGCAGCACAATCTAGCAGCTCTTAGTATTGACAAATATTGATTGAAATGTGTTGCTGCACAGGTCACCTGTAGCTCTCTGAAGAGATGGGTGATGTCATTTGTGTACTTCATTATAAATTGAAATTTTGAGCTTGTCAATCTTAATCTGAAAATACAAAAACTGAAATATAGGTAAGAGAAGAAACTGACACTTTTATGATGTAATTCCCTCAATGCAGATCACACATGGACTGATCCATTATTTTAATAGGAGGGTAAATGGTATGGCGTGACGGGGTTGAAACAAACTGAGGGACAATATTGCAATTTCATAGATAATTCAAGTATTTTTTCAGAATTTATTTTTGATCAGTTAAAGTTGACAAGCATATGATTATATTAGCAGCAACATTTTGGGATAATTGGTCATTTTGATTGGTTTGATATTAAATTAATATGTAATAATGCTTAGTGAGGACATGCAAATATGTCTGTCTAATACTAAGAAAACCAATTTTTAAAAAACAAAATATATATTTAGTTTACATTGTAATGCAAAAAAACCTGTTCCATTAATTCATTGCTTTAAAATACATTTTGTAGTTTCCTTTCATTTAAAATTATTGAAGTAAGCTTGGGGGACTCAAAGGGCACCCGATTGTTTGTCTGAACACCTTGTTTCTCTTGTGCATTAAGAACACTTGTGTTAGGGTATGAATTAACAATAAATAGGTTATTTTTTACATTACATTGCATTTAGCTGACGCTTTTATCCAAAGCGACTTACAATAAGTACATTCGACCAGGAAGACACAACCTTGAAGAAAACAGAATCATATAAGTACATCAGGTTTCATAGAGCCAAACATTTCAAGTGCTACTCAACTGGCTTATATACAGTATAAAATACCACGTACTGTCCGCCCTCCCATGCCACCCTGGCATGACCTCTTGCCCCCCCTTTGCCCCCCCATGTAAAATGTTCTAGAACCGCCACTGCTCCCCACATCCCTTTATCCATGCCTTCATCCTCTCATCCCTTCCTACCTCCGAACATCCCTTTAATGCTCTTTTCCTACACCCCTTCATTTATTCAACCCTCCCTACCTCCCAATATCCCTTTTTTGAACCTTCATCCATTCATCCTTCCCTCCCTTACATCCTTCCCTCCATTCATCCCTTCCACTTTCTCTCACTCCATACATCCCATCCTTTCCTACATCCCTTCATCCATTCATCCTTTCCTTCCTACATCCCTGCCTCCCTTCTTCCCTTCCTGTTGTAATAGATCTGAGTTTGAAATGTACTCGTGGAACAAACCTCGACCCCAACATGCTAGATATGGTAAACATTCAACCAAACAAAAGATACTTCACATCTATGTTAGGTGCTGAGCAAAGTTTACACTTTAGGTGTTGTTTCTCAAAATAATGACATTTTTCACATCAATACAAGGCTTTTATATTGCTTAGTAGGGATGTAACGATACCAAAAACTCACGGTACGATAATATCGCAATTAAAAAGTCCACGGTACGATATTTATCGCGATATTGAAAAAGGAAAAGAATGTGAATTTAAAAAAAAAAAAATTATTTAATTTGTTTTTCTTTATTAAATAATACATCTGATTTGTACAGCATTTTAATAGGATAGTAGTATTTTAAAGTGTCAACAATATAATAATCAGACCTTGCAATAGAATAAATCACTTTCACTTTAGTTTTTCAAGTAACTCAACTCTAACTCACTAACTCACTCAGCATCATCAAGGTTATCTTTTAGGAATATGAGCATGTCCACATTTCCAGGTAGAAGCTGGGATGTTTGGGCGTTTGCAATATGCAAAATTCTCTTGCTTGGTACTGATGTTGCTGGGACAGAGAGATATGCTTTGGCCATGGGTAACAGCAGTGGGTCAAACTGTGCATTGTCTCTCCACCACTTCAAAAACAATACAGTTTTTGCCAAGAAGGTGAAGCTTATTGACAGGGCAAGATATAAATATACTGTTGGTACTTGTCAATGTCTCTAGGTATGTACATGTAGCCCTGTAAATACTATGTCCTTTTGTGTTATGTTCATGTTGTAACCTACTTGCTGCCATGTTGGACAGGTCTCCCTTGAAAAAGAGATCGATGATCTCAATGGGACCATCTGGTTAAATAAAGTAAAAAAATAAAAATAAAAAGTCTCACGACAGTATTGAGACATTTATTTACCGCGATATTCGATATATCCCTAGTGCTTAGTGTTGTTATAAATGGGTATACTGGTTGACTTAACACCATTAGATATATGTCATTTAGAGGGTCCTTTTTCACAAGCCAAGTTAACTCTGTCCATGTTTATGATAATCACTTTCTGTGACACTCGAGTTTTTGCTATTTGAACTGTGCGGACCAGACTGCTCAGGGTGACGATCGTAGAAGTCACTGATGAGTGTCTTGTCCACAACGAAAGTCGAGGAGACCCAGCAACGCTCCCCAGGACCGTAACCCTCCCAATCGACCGAGAATTGTCGTCCTCGGCCCCGTTAGCGGACCGCCAGAAGTTTCCTGACTGTGTACACCGGGCCGCCTTCAATGATTCGGGGTGGTGGAGGGGGCTTAGAGGCGGGAACCAGAGTGCTCTCTCGAACTGGCTTGAGTTTGCTCACACGAAACGTGGGGTGGACCTTCAAAGACCTGGGGAGTTGGAGGCGCACAGAGACAGGGCTAATGACTCTTGAAATTGGGAAAGGGCCCACAAACCTTGGTGCCAACTTCTTGGAGTGAATGTGTAGGGGTAGATCCTTGGTGGAAACTATGTCACTGGGGAAACCATGGATTCTGAAGAGGGGGAAGTTTGAGCAGAGGAATGAAATGTGCCATTTTTGAGAAACGGTCTACCACCGTCAGGACTGTAGTGTTACCTTTGGAAGGCGGTAGTCCAGTCAAAAAGTCCATGGAGATGTACGACCATGGTCGCTGAGGCACTGGGAGGGGCTGGAGCAGACCCACCTGGGCCTGGGACGAGGTCTTATTTTGGGCACACACTGGACAGGCCGCCACGTACTCCAATACCTCTTTTTTCATGGCCGGCCACCAGAACCGCTGCTTTATGGCAAACATAGTTCGTCGGACGCCCTCATGGCATGTGAGCTTGGAGTGTGCGCCCAGTGGATTACCTGAGAGCGTAAAGACACAGGGACAAACAAACGGTTGCTCGGACACTCGCTACGTGCCGGGTGCACAACATTCGCCTGCTTCACATCTGCCAAGTTACCGACCCAACCACACAGTTCAGTGGAAGGATTGATTCTGGTTCCTTGGCATTAGGTTCAGGCTCATAGAGATGAGACAGTGCGTCTGGCTTACGGTTGTGTGTACCGGGTCGAAAAGATAATGTAAAGTTAAATCTGCTGAAGAACAGAGTCCACCGGGCCTGACGTGAATTTAGTCTCTTAGCTTTCCTAACATATTCTAAGTTCTTGTGGTCCGTCCAAACAAGAAATGGTTGCTCCGCCCCTTCTAACCAGTGTTTCCACTCCTCCAATGCTGCTTTGACAGCTAGTGACTCCTTGTTCCCCACATCATCATTTCTTTCAGCTGAGGTCAACTTACGCGATAGATAGGCACAGAGGTGTATCCTGTTATCCTCGGAGGACCTCTGGGAGAACACAGCCCCTATGCCCTCGTTGGACGCGTCAACCTCAACCACAAACTGCCTCTGGGGGTCCGGAACAGTGAGTACAGGTGCCGTGGTGAATGTTTTCTTGAGGCACTGGAAGGCGGACTCGGCCTGGGGGGGGTCCACTGAAAAGAAACCTTAGAGGAGGTAAGAGCTTGCAAAGGTGCGGCTACAGAACTGAAGTTGCGAATAAACTTCTGGTAAAAGTTGGCAAACCCCAGAAATTGTTCGACTCTTTTGCTGCTTTCAGGAGTGGGCCAGTTGGTCACTGCACTGACCTTGGATGGGTCCATCTGCACCTGATTGGCGGTGACAATGTAGCCCAGGAAGGAGATAGAGGTTGCATGGAAGTCGCACTTTTCAGTTTTCACATACGATTGATTCTCAAGAAGCTTCCAGAGCACTTGGCGGACATGCATGACATGAGACTGACTATCTGGGGATAATCTGAGCATCTATCAGGGACTGCAACAGTTTGTGGGGTTTTCGTGACAGCATGGTGGGGAAAATAGCCGGACTTACAGGTCTGTTCACAATTCCCACCCCACCCCTTAATTTGTCCTGAAAGCCAATCAATATGTGGGTTATGTGCCGTCTTTTCTCTGGAGAAATCCTTGTTCTTCTGAGCTGCATTGGCTCCTCTGGTGCCTGTGGTGGCGCTGTTCCTGCTGGGCCTGTTGAGGAGGGGAACAAGGGATCCCATGAAGGCTGCCTACCCAGAGAGCGCCCCTGGTGGCTGGGGTGTCTTGTTGCAGTTTGGCGCCGTTCTCTCTCTCTTTCTCTGAGGCGGTTATCAACTCGGATAGACATGGAGATCAGAGATTCAAGGTCTTGTGCTAGTTCTAGTGGAGCCAGGTGGTCTTTAATGGTTTCTGAGAGTCCATTCCGGAAGGCATCTATTAATGCAGGGCTGTTCCAGCCACTGTCTGTGGGTATGGTACGGAACTCTATGGCATAATCTAAGACTGGCCGGGGGTGCTGTTTGAGCTGCATGAGTACACGGGTGATGTCACTGGCAGACAGTGTTGGGACTAACGCGTCACAAGTAACGCGTTACTGTAACGCCGCTATTTTTTGCAGTAACTAGTACTCTAACGCACTACTTTTTAAATTCAGTAACGCAGTTACCGTTACTACATGATGCGTTACTCCGTTAGTTTTTTTATATAGTCAACAGCCAGGTGAACAGAGATGAGAACTGTACTTAAGTACAGTACTTGAGTAAATGTACTTTGATACTTCCTGTGTCACATGCGGAGATGGGCTGTGGGCGTGTTTGTGTTGTTTACTAACAAGACTATCATGGCGGCGGCGGAGCTCAAGTCTAGTTTCTCCACCTGGAGATATTCTCACTATTTCACTTTTGTCGAGCACAAAGAAAAGAACGTTTTAGTTAAATGTAAGTTGTGTCTTGGCGGGTCAAAGATCCTATCTACTGCCCAAACCAGTCATTCAAATATGTTAAAACATCTGCAAAAACAACATGCTGGGACGAAGCTAGTAGCTAAGACCACAGAGACTCAGCCGACGCCACTCCACCTCCACCTAAGCAACAGTGGCTGGATTTTAACCAAAGGACTGTTATCCAGAGAAAAGTCGATAAAGCCATTGCACGGTATGTTGTAGAACACATGCAGGCTATTGCTACAGTGGAGTCACCTGCTTTCAGGGAGCTAGTTAGCATGATAGCATGTCCGGGCGGCACACGGCATATGGGACGGAAAACTTTTTCCAACTACCTGGAGAAAGAATATACAAAAATGGAAAGCCAGCTAATATCGATGCAATCCAGATTGCATATAATGCATGTCAAGTTGATCAACAGATTGTATTATTCTCCAATGCAATAACAGTACTGAAATGAAGGCTATAAGGGCATTAACGGGAGCCCTTTTTCAAAACTAACGAAAACGTTACTTTTCACAGTAACGCATTACTTTTGGGTATAAGTAACTAGTAAAGTAACTGAGTTACTTTTGACATGAAGTAACTAGTAATGGTAACTAGTTACTGGTTTTCAGTAACTAGCACAACACTGCTGGCAGGTGAGGTAAAATCAAAAATCCGGCTCATAGCTTTGAAGGCTGTGAAAGATCTACATATACTGGAGTCTCTTGACCAGTGGCCCATGCGGCAGCTCTGCCGGTTAAATGGGAGACCATAAATGCTAATTTAGCCTCATCTGACACAAACGTGGCTGGATTATGTTTGTAATGCAGGTCACACTGGACTAGGAAGGTTCTGCACCAGATTCACCTGAATATTTCTCTGGCGATGACAACCACAGTGGGACAGGAGAAGCACTGACCTCGGCCTGATTAGCAGCAGGATTGACATCAGGTGGCGTAGCAGGAATCGGAGCTGTAGAGGTTGCCTCTAGATGAGTGAGGACTCTGTGGAGCTGTGCTGCCAGATGGTTCACCTGTGACGTGACAAAGGTTTGGAAATCCTCCTGGCGTTCTTTCACTGCATGGCTAATGGTTTTTAGCTGCTCCTGGTGCTGATGGATGATGTTTCCCTGTGCGGACAGGGCTGTCTGGAGCCTCTTGGGGTTGGCTGAGTCCATACTGGCCAGTTCGTTCTGTTAGGAACTTTGACTCAATAGTATGAGGACTCAAATGCACAACCCAGAGACAAAAAAGGTTTGAAGAAAATAATCTTTACTTGAAAAAACAAAATCACTCTTTCAGAGGATATAACAAAATGTCAAAAGTAAAGCGCTCAGATGGAGGGGAAAAGGCAAAACACTGAGTCTCTTAAACAATGGCTTGGATCTGGCTTCTTGGAACGACGAACTGGCAACTGACAAGGGGAGACAGACGAGAAACAGCCGGGCAGGGGAGGAGAAACACAAGGGCCACAGGTGAACACAATCAGACAACTAGACACACCAGGGAAACTAACGACAGGAGGAAAAACACAGGGAAAAGGACCAGACAATATACCCAGAGGAAAACATGACAGGGAGAACAGCAAAACACCCAAACCAAGACATAGAAAACGTGACATAACACAATAATCGTAACAGAACCCCCCCCCTTAAGGGACGGATTCCAGACGTCCCTAAAACACCCAAAACAGTCCAATAAACGTCCAAAAAAAAACAAAAAAACAATGTCCAGCAGGGTGGGTGGAGGGGGACCGGAGGAGGGACACAAAACTAGGGCCACCAGGGCGGGTGTAGGGGGTCCGGAGGACGGGTCTGGGCTGACAACCCAAGAGCACCGCGGAGGACCCGGAAGGGATCTCGGGCGGACGGCCCGGGGGCAAGGCAGAAGCCGAGAAGGGGGACTCGGGCGGACGGCCCGGGGGCCAGACAGAGTCCAAGGTTGGGGTTATGGAGGGGCGAAGGCCACCGCGGGCGAACTCAGGGGGCCGAGCATGAGGGCGAGGGCCACGGCCGGGAAAGTCAGGGGGCCGGGCTCGAGGGTGAAGGCCGTGGCTCTCAGGGGGCCGGGATCGAGGGTTGAAGACTGCGGCTCTCAGAGGGCCGGGCTCGAGGGCGAAGACCAGACAGCTCCGGAGGCCGGGCAGGAAGGCGCTGACGGGACAGCGCCGGAGGCCGGGCAGGACCCGGTGTCGGAGCTGGTGGGACAGGCCTCGGCAGGATCCCCCACGGAAGAGGACCAGGACACGGGATTGGCAGGACCCCCGGCAGGAGAGCAGTCGGCGGGGCCTCCAACGGCACAGGACATAGGATTGGCAGGAGAGTAGACAGCGGGACCTCCAACGAGACAGGACAAAGGGTTGGCAGGACCCCCGGCAGGAGAGTAGTCGGCGGGGCCTCCAACAGCACAGGACAAAGGGTTGGCAGGACCCCCGGCAGGAGAGTAGTCGGCGGGACCTCCAACGAGACAGGACAAGGAGCTGGCAGGACCCCCGGCAGGAGAGTAGACGGCGGGACCTCCAAGGGGACAGGACAAAGGGTTGGCAGGACCCCCGGCAGGAGAGTAGACGGCGGGACCTCCAACGGGACAGACATACGATTGGTAGGACCCCCGGCAGAGGAGTAGTCGACGGGGCCTCCAACGGGACAGGACATGGAGTTGGCAGGACCCCCAGCGGAACCTCCAACGGACCAGGACATTGGGTAGGGAATTGAAACGTGACTCGAGAGGGGACTCGAGAGGAGACTCGAGAGGAGACTCGAGAGGGGAACCAAGGGGGAACTCGAGAGGGGACTCGAGAGGAGACTCGAGAGGGGAACTAGAGAGGGGACTCGAGAGGGGACTAGAGGAGAGAGGAGGGACTAGAGGAGGGACTAGAGAAGGGAACTCGAGAGGGGAACTAGAGAGGGGACTCGAGGAGGGACTAGAGAGGGGACTAGAGGAGGGACTAAAGGAGGGACTAGAGGAGGGACTATAGGAGGGAACTCGAGAGGGAACTCGAGAGGGAACTGGAGAGGGGACTCGAGAGGAAACTTGAGATGGGACTGTGGCAGCTGGGGCCAGAGCTGGGTCTGGAACCATGGCTGCGGGGGCCGGAATTGAAGCCAGAATCATGGCTGTAAGGTCCGGTTCTGGAGCCGGAAACATGGCTGTAAGGTCCGGTTCTGGAGCCGGAAACATGGCTGTAAGGTCCGGTTCTGGAGCCGGAAACATGGCTGTAAGGTCCGGTTCTGGAGCCGGAAACATGGCTGAATGGGCCGGCTCTGGAGCTGGAATTGAAGCCAGAATCATGGCTGTAAGGTCCGGTTCTGAAGCCGGAAACATGGCTGTAAGGTCCGGTTCTGGAGCCGGAAACATGGCTGTAAGGTCCGGTTCTGGAGCCGGAAACATGGCTGAATGGGCCGGCTCTGGAGCCGGAATTGAAGCCAGAATCATGGCTGTTGGGGCCAGAACTGGGTCTGTAACCATGGCTGCTGGGGGCTGAACTGGTTCTGGAACCATGGCCTTCTGGGCTTGTGCTGCTAACCTGGCCTTGCGACTCCTCTTAGGAGCCGTTTGGAGGCTCCGTGGACCTCCAAAAGCCAGACGAGTACCAGCGAATGGCTCCTGGACTGTAGCAAACACTGGGTGAGAAGCAGGGGCTGACGCCAGACGGACCACACCGATGCGTGTGGTATCAAAAAGGGAATCTGGAGACCTGGGTCTATCAGGATCGGGAAAACAAACCGTGAGGTAATCCAAAAGCCAGGCCGGTAAGAATTTAGGCAAATCTTGATTCCTCAGCGTAAGGTGGACTGCATCTGCCAGAGCAGCATCTCGCTGCTCAACCCTGACCGCTCCTATCCATCGATGAGCACATTCAGACAAAGAAAAGGTATAATCCACTAGTTCCTGCTCAAACGGATCTGCTGGGCCCATATCGTGGTCGGTTCGTAAAGTTACGGGGTGTGAAGCAGGTAGGACCCAAATGCAGATTAACGTGACAATTCCTTTATTTCAAGGCTATACTAACAAAGACAGAACACAACACTCACCGAGGACAAGCCAAATCACAAGACAAACCAACACTGAACACAGGAAGAGACAAGACTAAATACAGGGAGGGGTAATCACAAGACGAGAAACAGCCGGGCAGGGGAGGAGAAACACAAGGGCCACAGGTGAACACAATCAGACAACTAGACACACCAGGGAAACTAACGACAGGAGGAAAAACACAGGGAAAAGGACCAGACAATATACCCAGAGGAAAACATGACAGGGAGAACAGCAAAACACCCAAACCAAGACATAGAAAACGTGACATAACACAATAATCGTAACACAAGGTGAGTACAAAATAAAACAGGAGCTAAACTAACATGAAACATGAACATGACAATCACAAACATGACAAAACTAACATATTTGATGGGACACTACAGACTCAGTATAAATCTTGTTTAGTAGCCTACGTATAATCGTTTTCCACCAAGAACCCGCTAAAATTATTTTCTATATTAAAATGTGTCATGAACACTTGTGAAGTTGTATCCACATGTTAGCACGCTAGACAGCAACTGACAGAACTGCCTGCTGTGGAGTGCTTCACAGCAACAAGGCAGATTGCACTATTTAACTGAGGTCAGCACACATAATTACATTACACAACTCTCCTCTGCACTCCACACTCCATTGTCCTCTCACTCTATCTCCCTTATGTATTTTGTTTGATTCCTAGTTATATGTTTCCCCAGCTGCAGCAAATGCATCCACATCCACATCCTCTTATTCATTAACCTCACAGTGAACTGAAACAGGGCCTTGTTAAGAACATTGGAAGGGACGGTGGAACGGCTACTAATCGGATCAGACAGCAAGAAAATACCAAGGCATACACACAAACCAGGGTGTATTTATCACACACACGCCCACACACACAAACACATAGATAATGTGCACATACACTATGCTGGATTTTATGTAATGAAATGGTGGCAAATAATGAAATAAATGCTTGAGTGGCCATTTAAAGGGATGATCTGTTCAAAGTGAGAGGGGAGCTTTGATGAAGAAGAAGCTCCAGATGAGTCACTTGGGCACTGCTGTAGTGAGAGAGAGTAAGACATTATTGTAAGGGAAACTTCTGTGTAGCAATGCAGTGGGAGTCACCGACTCAGGAAGGAGACACGGTGGAGCAGGAGCTTTGATGTCAAACACTGATGATTTATTTGGAGTTACGGCCGGAGAGTTCACATCACAAATCACAGCAGTCACGGTCTGACTGCACGGGTGGGTTGCCATGTCAATTCTGGAGCGCCTCTCTCTTGTTAGCCCATTTAACTGGTTTCACAGAGAGTAATCAACATATTTTGATAAGATAGCTTTAGATAGTTGGGCACACTGAGTCACTTGCGTCCGTCACTTATGGCCTCGAAGATGTCATACCTTGGAGTCCATAAGCAACAAAGAAGGAAGTGTCCCAGTGCACCCACAACAACAGACCATCTGTGACCTAGTGTTGACCGGTCACAGAATGGGAACAATAACATTATGGCTCAAGCAGCCTATGTCCTTAAAGGAGATAAACAGACGTCAGGGTTGGTCCTGTACGTCATATCTAGGAGTCTAGGACAATTATTTCCATAACAATTATGAGAGTGAAAAAAGAGACGATGAGAGATGAAGCACAGGATGGGGGTCTCGTGCTTTTTGGCAATTAGAGAGACTAATACCATCCCGCCAAGGAGTTGGGGGTGCTTGGTTAATCGAGCCAGATT
The DNA here is from genome assembly GCF_902827175.1 of Gymnodraco acuticeps. Taxonomy (NCBI): domain Eukaryota; kingdom Metazoa; phylum Chordata; class Actinopteri; order Perciformes; family Bathydraconidae; genus Gymnodraco; species Gymnodraco acuticeps. Next base: position 2,161,206 of record NW_022990693.1, read on the forward strand.
AGGAATAATTGCTGCTCGGTCATTCGGTTTGTAAAGGACTCAGAGAGGCTGAGAACACCCAGAAGAGGGAGGAGAGGAGACAGTTAGATGTGAAGGTTCCTGCACAAATGATACCCAGAGAGGTCGTAAGTGTGAGCGCTGCACAGTCTAACATTGATCCTTGTTTTTTGCCAGTGTTTAGAAATGTGTACTCTATTAGCACAAAGACCTATAGCAAGGGGGAATGACATTGAGGTTTAGCATTGGTGTCTTTAATGTTGCCATGAAGGAGCACTACATCAGACACTTTGTTCCAACAACATGTGAAACTTTTTTACACGAGCATTACGCAATGTAACCCCTAACCCTTTTTATTCACCACTTTTTTCCTTTGCTTTTTTAAAACAGCTGTTAACGTATTCACCTTATTCTTCGAAGGCTCTAGGGCGATTCCATATTGCTGTAATAGTTTGGGTACTTCTTGTTGAAACGTAATTGCTATTTGCATAATGTCGCTAGCTCTATAAACCTTTACTTGCCTAAAAAAACGTTTTAATATTTGAATGAACTGATAATCATTGAAAAATGATTTTTAGGCCAGAGACTAACTATTCAAATTTCAATTTGCAATGACTTTTTCCAAGAAACGAATATTTGAGAATATACAGCCATGTTTGGAGCTGTGAGGAGCTGCTAGCTGTATGAGTGTGCCATTCTGCTTAAAAATAAACATGATGTCAACCATGCTTGTATAATTACTCTCACTGCCTGAAAGGTAAACACAGGTCCACACTGCAAGTCTAACCTTGGGGTGTTAAATAATAACTCATATTCGCTAGCCAGCTTGTTAGATTGGTAACTAAGGTAAATTAGCTCACTACGTAGATAAATAGCGAACGTAAGGTAGATAGATAGATAGATAGATAGATAGACAGACAGACAGACAGACAGACAGACAGATAGACAGATAGATAGACAGATAGATGGATAACGTTCCCTTGCTAAATAGCTAACATTCATCAGCTTAATAGCTAACGTTTGCTAGCTAAATAGCACACTGACAGTTTGATAACATTCGGTCTCTAGGTTTCCTTGTTTTTATAAATGTCAACACTGTGAACATGAGCTTTAGCATGCAGTCCGACCGGCTGATATGTTTTGGTACTTTTCGTAGCTCCGTAGGGGCCATCCTACACTACAGAGTTATCAAAAAATTCTCCTTCGATTTTGGGCCATTGTCATATGCCTGTCTCTAACAGATGATTACTGTAAAACCATTTCACAACCGAAGTGTAGTTGTACATTATTTCAAATCAAATTAATTGTTTACAATGCTGCTAGTGCTAAACTGGAAAAAAAGACATAAGTGTTTGAACTGGAAGTGGTAAAGGGGTGGGGCTACAAAAGGTGAATACGTAGACATTTCTCCATTGTAGTATCTATCTTAGTTTTTAGTTTGATCTTATCCTATCATATCGGTGAAAGTAAGACAAGGGTGTTTCTGGTTTTGGAGCGGGGTAGAAGGAGGTGGAGGTTGTAGTGAGGGAAGAAGGTTTTTACCCATGCTTAGCCTGTGCTGACAGACTTGTTGTCCAGAAGGCCTGAATGATTTATTAAAGTGAGGAGTGGCAGAGAGGAGGGCAGCCAGGCGAGCTGTGATTAACTACGGGAGCGAGGGAGGACAAGCACTCCTCTATTATTCATTACTCCACGGGAGCACAGAGAGGGAGCACGGAGAGGGAGCACGGCTCGTTGAAGTCGGGAAAGAAAGAGACAGCAGTGGAGTGGACGTTTTTGTAGGCTGTACCCCCGAATCCCATCTTTTCTTAGTATTTATCTTAGTTCGTTATTATTCCCTTTTTAACCTTGAATCAATGCTCGATAAAGTTTCTGCAGGGCTGCACATCTGTCTGCCCACCTCAGCGTCTGAGCAAGAGTGGAGCATGCATGCAAAAACATTAGGCACACGTGCACACATGCAAACAACCCCCCAACACACACACAAACACACATACACAAACACAAACACAGGGTCTCCCTCCAAGCAGTTTCTTGCTGTCACATGCAATACTCTCAAATACATGAAGACATTAGTCCACTTCCTGGAAATCAGACATGGCATGTGGTGTGATCTGTCACCCAACTGTTGTCACAACCATGTATAGACACAAAAACACACGCAAATACACACACTTGTTTGCTGCCCCTAAATAATGAAGAATAGCTCTTGCTGAGATCACAATAGGCGCGTTCACACCGGAGTACTGTTCCCGTTTGGTTCTCTTATTTTGCGTTCACACCCAAAAGAGTACTTAGTGCCGGGAACTTTTACCCCCATTTTTAGTGCCTGCTAGAGAGGTGGTACTATCCTGGGGAGAAAAAAGTACCAATTTCTATTGCAAAACACGCCCCGTAAAACTCTGAAAAGTTTTGTGAAGCCGCCATTGTATTTGCTGGCATTAGCATTATTAGCATTAGCCCCGCGCACCAACGGAGAGAGAATAGAGAGTGATGAGGAGGTGTCAGCATTCTGGCGATTTACTCGGAAGGATTCAGTAGAAGCTGCTGGGTCCCCAACTCCGGGGACTTCCGGCCGGGGACTTCGGGTGGCAGTATACGCCGTGAAGTTGTTTGCGGCCTGCCAGTAAACCCAAAGCAGAAGAAGATGAAGTGACGTCAGTGGCTCATTTGCGTAATCTTCCCTCAGGGAACTTATTCCGGTGTGAACGCGATCTGTACCTTAGCCCCGGCCACACGAGGACGATAACGCAAACGGACCGCAATCGTTATCAAAAAAGTCTTCCGTCCACACGCAACAGGCACAAGAAACGTGTCCGTTCACACGAGACCGCTCGAAAGCGCTGGAGACGCTGTAGTACATATGCCGGGCCTGTACGTGGCGCTGTAGTCCTGCCACAAAAGCATCGAAGAAGACTTCCCGTGCATGGTTGGCATGGTTGCCCTTCTGTTTATTCTCTGCTGTGGACGCTCTGGCTCTTTTTCTCCCTCCCCGAGGCAAGCGTTTGCTCCTGCTGTAATTCTCTCCGGTTAGTCCACCAGCAGATGACAAACACCCACCTCTCCGCCTCTTCCAAGGGACGAGGGGACCGTGCGGCAGAGTTTTCGTTAGATATTTTTTCGCCGGTCAACATGTCCGTTAAAGTTTAGATCTTCCGGACAAAATTGGCAAAGTGCCGGTCAAAGGTCTTCTTTGTTATTTATTGAGCTTTAAAACAAATGAATAACGACTCTATATAATAATATAAGAATAAAAAACTGAGCCTCTCTTTTCCTCCCCCTCTTCTGACAGCTCAGCAGCTGATCTCTGAGCAGGAGAGGTGGGGAGAGGTGGGGCTATTGCTTCAACGTTATCAGGAAATGATCGTATAGGCATAAACACAGAGCCGTTTCCCGACGCCAGAGCGTTTCGTTTGCAGATCTACCCACCTTGGAACCCGTTATCGTTATCGTTTTCTGCGTTTCCATGTCGGCCTTGTGGCCAAACCGTCTTTCTGATAGTGAACTGTAGCAGATACGACCGTTATCGTCCTCGTGTGGCCAGGGCTTAAGTTCCATGGGGGTACTAAGTGCCGGGGCACCAGTGGCGCATTTCCACTACAGTGCGGAGCTCGCTTTAAGCGTGACTGTCCTGGTTGCGTTTCCACTTGGCTAGATCCGGCTAGCGGGTACTATTTCACAGTTTTTCTGGCCCCATAAAATCGAGGTTCTTTCCGGGCCAACAACCAGGCTGAGTCGGGCTGAGTATGCTAAACTAGAGAGAGAATCGCTGGCAAGGGGGCTACAACTACAACAAAATGAACATATTTAGTTTAGGGAGTTGAGCAGGTTACACGTTTTAAATATTTAGGGATTTATTTTGATGCTCAGTTAGGCTGGGCCCATCAGGTGGATCAGGTATGCTCAAAGATAAGCCAGCGCCTGCATTTTCTGCGTCGGCTCAGGGTTCATGGAGTGGATACATGTATCATGTTAATGTTCTACAGGGCAGCAATTGAGTCTATTATTCGTTATAATAAGCAAGACCGTAAAATCACATGCGACCCCAAACACATCCTGTATAGAGAGTTTGAGTTGCTGCCCTCGGAGTGCTGAAGGTATAGATTACCAAACTGTAAATTGAACAAGTATAAGTTTTCCTTGGTTCCGCTGTCAATCAAGCTGCTGAACAGTCAGAAACAATTGTGATTATGCTATGTTAGGAGTTGTTGGGAGGTGCAATGTTTACAGTGCAGTTTGTGCAATCGAGAAGGTTAAATAGGGGAAGTGCATTATGTGTAAATAGGTATGGACACAATAGGGAAAGTGCAATATTGATTTGTGTATGAATACAATAGGGAAAAGTGCAATATTTGATTATGTATGTGCAATAGGGAAAGTTCTGTACCTGTATGTTTCTTGTTTGTTTCTTTGCCATGTGATATGTGATCTCTGTTCTGTATCTATGACTGATTGACCTGAATGTTTTATGTGTATTATCTCGATGCCCAAGACAAATTTCTCCTAAGGGAGACAATAAAGCTCTATCTTATCTCTTATATTTGACCGTGATTTAATTGTAATACACGTTTCAAAATGATACCGAATTAACAACATACTGATACCGGTTAGTAAAAACCATGAATTAATGCTTTGACAAGTCTGCAGACAGACGGCAGGCAAAAAAACTTTTAAAATGCGTGTTGTCTAAATGGAGATTGGCTAAGCTAACGCAGTATAAGAAGGATTTTGTCATACCAGTTGTCAAGAGAGGGGATGTCTGCTTTGAGCCATTTTCTAGTTATTGCTTTTTTTGCTGCAACAGTAAGAATTCCAAATAAATGTTTTGTTTTTAAGTTTGAGGGGATTGAATGTACGAGCCCAAATAGAAATTCGTCCCAGTTTAATGGGATTTTTTCCTGTAGTATTATTTCAATTTCTACATGGATCTTTTGCCAAAAAGTTACTATTAAAGGGCAAGTCCAAAACAAATGGTAGTGATGTGCTAACTGAGAACCACATTTCCTCCAGCAGCTGGGGGGCCCTAGCTGATGTGATGACTGGGCAGGGCTGAAAAAATACCTGCTCAGCATCTTCCAACTAAACATTCTGTAGGTGCCTGAGCTAGAGATCTTCCATTGAAAAGTACAGTAGCTTGTCCAAACTTCGTCAGGGATGGTTTTTTTTGTTTCGTTTTCCCATTTGTGTTTTATATAGAAAGTATTTTCCTTTTTAATATCTTGAAGAGCTTGGTAAAGTTTGGAGATTACTTTCATCCCTGTGTCTGATGTGTATGCACTGGTGAAAACTATTAATAAAGGGTTTTCAAGGGCCTTCTGGCTGTCTGACAGGGAACTATTTAAGTAATGGCGTACCTGTAGAAATCTAAAAAAATCACCGTTATTCAACCCATATCGTTTTTTTAATGTTTGAAAATCAAACATAGTTCCTTTGCTGAAAAATGTGCAATATGAAGTAAGGCCATGTTTGGCCCAGCCTTTAAATGTTGTATCTAGCTTGCTTGGGGTGAAATCAAGATCATGTGAGCACCATCTTAATATCTTCATTTCCTCCAGCAAGTCACTCCTGGTGATGGCCCTCAGCCATAGTTTTAAAGAGAGGTTGATCCAGCGGTTATCTTTTTCCAGTAAGTTTTTAATATGTTTTTTATCCCCTAACCTTGCCTCGATTGGTACTTCTCCTGATACATTATTCTCAATTTCTTTCCATCTAGCTCTGTAGTCTGGCTTGCACCAGCAGAACAAGCTTCTTAATTGGGCTGATATATAGTAGTCCTTCAAGCAGGGGAGCGCTACTCCTCCCTTGTTTTTTGCTAGTTGAAGAGTACAGAATCTAATCCTTGGTTTCTTCCCTTGCCAAATGTACCTTGATATGGTTTTATCCCATTCGTTAAACTGCTTGTCTGTGATTTCAATTGGTAGATTCTGGAAAAGGTATAAAAGTCTAGGTAGGATGTTCATTTTCACTGATTCTATTCGAGATTCAAAGCTCAGCACTGGGATCAAGTTCCATCTATTTATGTCTTCTTTTATTTTCTGATTTAGAGGGTTGAAATTTAGTGTATACAAGTCCTCTGAATCTTTAGAAATGTTTACTCCCAGATATTTTAAGTGGTCCAGTTCCCAATTAAGAACAATGGTCGAGTTTATATGTTGGCTTGGCTTGTAATTAAAGCTCAGTATTTGGGTTTTTGTTATATTGAGTTTGTACCCTGAGACAGAACTATAAGTATCCAAAAAGGTCAGTAAACTCAAGAATGATTCATCTGGGTTTGACAGGTATATTAATATATCATCAGCAAATAATGATAATTTATGTTCCTGGCCATATACTTTTATGCCGGTAATATTGTTATTTTGAGTAACCCCCAAACTCAGAGCTTCGATATAAATTGCGAATAACAGAGGGCTAATTGGACATCCCTGTCGTGTCCCTCTCTCAAGGTTGAAAGAATTTGATATGGCTCCATTTATTTTTATTCTTGCATAAGGGTTGTCGTACAATGCTTGAACAGTATTAATAAATGTCTTGTGAAAGCCAAACTTTTCAAGAACTTGGTATAGGAATTTCCAATTAACTCGATCGAAGGCTTTTTCTGCATCAAGGCTCAAAAGTACTGCCTGGAGTTTGTTTTTGGATATATGTTCAACTATATGTAGAGTTCTGCGGATATTATCTTGAGTTTGCCGTTGTTTGATAAATCCTGTCTGATCTAGATTTATTATCCGAGGGAGGATTTCTTCGAGTCTTTTTGCCAAAATGTGGGTAAAGATCTTATAGTCTTGATTTAGCACACTTATTGGACGATAGCTTCCACAGTCACATTTGTCTTTCCCTTCCTTTGGTATCAGGGAGATTACTGCTTCGCCCCATGAGGGGGGAGCTATACCTGTCTGAAGCACGTGGTTAAAAGCATCCCTCATTGTTGGGATCAGTAGATCCATCATTTCCCTGTACCATTCAGAAGGGAAACCGTCTGGGCCTGGGGCTTTATTGGATTTTAAATCAGCGATTGCCTTTTCTATTTATTTTCCCGTAATTTCTCTAATTAAATTGTGATTTTGCTCATCCCTCACTTTAGGGAAAGTGATCAAGTCAAGGAAACTCCTGATGTTGGTTTTATCTATTTTAGGCTGTGTGTATAGGTTTTTATAGAAACAGACAAACGTTTGTTGTATGTCTTTTAGATTACTATGTATAATACTTGTTTCAGGGTCTTTTATTTTGTAAATTGTGTTTTCTACCTGTTGTTTTTTTAGTTTGTAAGCCAATAGTTTTGCTGATTTACCTCCTACCTCATAGTAACTTTGTTTTAGAAAGATCATTTTTTTTTTATGTCGTTAGAGAGGATTTCATGGAGTTCGTTCTTTTTTTTATCTATTTCCATTTTAGTTTTTGTATTTAGGGTTTTCTTATGTATATTTTCTAAATGTTTTAGTTCTGTTTGAAGCTGATTTGTTTTCTCTTTTCTTTGCTTATTTATGTTTGAGGAATAGCCAATTATTTTTCCTCTTAGGACAGCTTTGCATGCATCCCACAGGATTATTGGGGACACTTCTCCATTGTCATTGTCGTTCAGATAATCTTTTATATGGGTCCTGATTTGAGGCCTAATTTGGTTAAGAATTCCTGTGTTCAATCTACAGATTGTGCTTTTCCTTTCTAGTCCTAGATTTAGTGCCATGGAGACCGGGGCATGGTCTGATAAGTCCATGGTCCCTATACTGCAATTTTGGACCCTGTAAAAATCTTTCTGATACATAAACAGATAATCGAGCCTTGAGTATACTGAGTGTGGATGTGAGTAAAAGGTAAAATCTTTCGTAGACGGATTTAGGTCTCGCCATATATCTGAGAGCCCTAGGTCTCCCAAGATCAATGTAATGTTCTTGGTGATTTTTTTCCCTCCTGAGGGAAGGGGTTTTGATGTATCTAAAGTTGGGTTAAGTCTAACATTGAAATCTCCCCCACAAATTAGAATTCCTTGGGCCTCCAATGTTATTATTTCAAAAATGTGTTTGTAAAATGACCATTCAGATCCCGGGGGGGCATATACATTCAGGAGGGTAACTAAAGTACCCTCCAAATTTCCCCGAATCAGTACATATCTCCCATCTTTGTCCTTTTTTTCACATGTGCATTCAAAGTTTAATTTACTGGAGATTAAGATTGTTACGCCCCTCCTGGATCCCTTTCTGTATGAGGATGAATATGAACTGAAGTTCCACTTTTTAAGTTTTTGGTGTTCCTGTTCTGTTAGATGAGTCTCCTGAAGGAGGGCTATTTCAACTCCTTCTCTTTTTAATTTTGACATGACTTTATTCCTTTTAATTGGGTTTCCCAGACCGTTCACATTGTATGTAATTACTTTAATTGACCCTTTACTCTGCATGCTGATTATTTGCCTTCATTTTAAATCCATGAGTTCCTACATTTAAATCATTTCCAACATCCCCTGTTGTATATATATAACATTAATAAAATACAAAACTATAACCAAAAAAAATGTAACAGAATAATATCCACAAACATAAATGACATTGACTTCCAGATTTAAGGCCACATATTGTGCCTTGGAGTGTTGGAATGTGGAGGGAAAGTCTCTTCCTCTTAGTGATGGAAGGGGGCCCTCTTCAGCCCTTAAGCTGATACATAGGTCCATAAAATACAGAGGGTAGCAAACCGACCCGAAATGTGCCCACATGTGCCCGTGGTATAAGCGTTCTATTCAGTTTGATCTCAACCTTTGGGTAGAGAGGAAAATAATAATAGTAAAGGCAAGGAGGAAGGAAGAAAAAAGAAAATAGTCTCAGTGCTACTTATCAGGTATCCCGATGTCGAAAGCTTCGAAGCCGTTCCTTGAAGTGTAACTTGGAGCTCGGGTGCAGTTGATCTCCTCGCTTAGTTGTTGGTTTTATATTTGTATTTAGTGCCTCTGTGACATGTCTCCATGCTTTAATGTTCAAAAAGCTCTTTATATTTCTCATACTGCCTGTGCTGCAGCACCTCTTTTCACCCTCTGTCTGAAATTTGAGCGCTAGCAAGTTTTACGTAATGGTGACACTATGTTATGGAAGTAAAACCCCCCCTCACATAACAAATCCCAATGTCACCATTGCTTATTAAGGCATAAAGAAATAGGCAGTACAATTGTGAAAGGTTGAATAAGATCAAACAGAATGTAATGTAATGAAATACTGTACAGTAGTAGATAAATACCGTAAACGGTTATATTGTAAAGTAATATAAATATATGGATATTTGGAATAAACAGAACAACAGATTGTATTATGAAAGTGATGAGCTCAGGAGATCATTAGTCTTATTGCAGTGGGATATATTGAAAAACAAAAATATGAATTGAGCCCCTCCATTTTAACATTCTTCCCCTTTCTTGTAAGCTTCAGAAGCGATTTCAGGTTGTAACAGCTCTACCAGTTGTCAGTCAGCCAGGTGTAATGGAGCACATTTCTCACACTTGAGTGCTTTATAGATTATCCTTGCATTCCTCTGGCACGTATCCCATCAAACAGAAAATTACGTGGTGCGCTCAGAAATGTATTACACTCCCTCTATCACACTCTTTATTTCTCTTCATTCAATTTTCCCATCCTGGAATGTCATTGTCTCAGCCCCCTCATTTCTGTGCAGAGCCTCCAAAGCTCTTTCTTCACTTGGTGCCTGTAAAGCCTTTCTGCTCTCAGGGCTCTTATGTGTTTATTTGCTGCAGTTGATGGCCGGCCTGTCGTGTCAGTGGGGTTGTCAGACCCTGATGGGCCCGAAGAGCCCGCTGCGATGATGGCCAGCAATGCTGAAATCGCACTGTGTGTGTGTGTGTGTGTGTGTGTGTGTGTGTGTGTGTGTGTGTGTGTGTGTGTGTGCGCGTGCGTGCGTGTGCATGTGCGTGTGTGTGGAGGGTGCAGCGGTGCAGAATTTAACGCGGTGAAGAGAATAAGAATATTCTGGGGGAGAAAAAAAGTGCAACTACGTCACAGGCCGTGTATGTTACCGTGCTCCTCTGGAACCAGCTGGCTGCAGGCCGTGTCAATAGCAGCTCATTTCGCTCCATCGTGGTTATAATAGGGTTTCAATGAGGCATCAAATGAGTTCCGCTTGAGCAGAATTACTGTTCAGCACAAAACTGTCCACCGCTGCAGATACAATTGCTTCTCCAGTGCAGTGCTTTTAAAAAGCAACATGGAAAGAGAGGCCTTAGGAAAATTGTGCATTGAGGTTGTAGGCAGGAATCTGCAAGATAAAATCCTCTTCATAAAACGTAAAGCAATCTAATCAAACAACTATGCAATAGGAAGATCTCAGAAAAAGGCAATGTTTCATTTTTTATTTCAACCAGTAGCATTTACATATGTTGTTAGTGTGGTAATGATTTGTGGTACTGATGCCTTCATCGCCCCACAGTTGTTGGTAACCATTGGATCAGTTCGCGGGATGAGGATCAGCACCTCTAAATCTGAGGCCATGGTTCTCAGCAGGAAACAAAGACCATATTACGTCCAAAACGCGTCGCACATTGTTTCTGATAGCGACGTTTTTGATAAGGCCAGCTGTAAAGCGAGCCCACATTTCCGATATTACGTGGGAAGCAAATCTGGATCAGCTCCGTTTTTAAAGATTTGGGTACGGAGGAAAAGAGAGAGGGTTTTATTTTCTGACACTTTGTGAGTCTCCTGGCACACCGGGATATTTATGTATAAAAGACATAAAAAAGTGCATTTTGCATGATAGGAGACCTTAGCCGCTTTCACACCAAGTACTTAGCCGGTACTTGTGGCCGGTACTTGTTCCCCCCGAAACTCTTTAGTTCCTCGAACTGTCCAAGTAGATCGCGTTCTCACCGGAATAAGTCCCAGAGGGAGGATTAGGCAAATGAAGCCGCATTTATCTGTGACTTTCTGTTTGTGTAAGAATGTGTGTGTGTGTGTGTGTGTGTGTGTGTGTGTGTGTGTGTGTGTGTGTGTGTGTGTGTGTGTGTGTGTGTGTGTGTGTGTGTGTAATCACCCGTGAAAATGCTTCTGACAAATGAAGCTGCTGGGTCGTGTCTTCCGAGTAAATCGCCAGAAGTGCCGAAACCTCCTCATCACTCCACCACTCCCATGTTTTATTTTGTGTTGCCATAAGTTAGTCTCTCTCCGTTGGTGCACTGGGCTAATGCGAGCAAATAAAATAGCGGCTTCACAAACGTTTTCGGAGTTTTACGGGGCGTGGTTTGCAATTCGCCCAGCCAATCAGAAATTGTTAGCGTGGCCGACACACCCACGAACCATTTACTCCCCAGGAAAGTACTACCTCACTAGCAGGGACAATCTGGGGGTGAAAAGTTTCGCGTGAACTAGGGACTAGGCCCAGTTCCTTTTTGGTGTGAAACCAAATCTCCCCCCCCCCCTATCGGCCTAGTTCGGGGGGAAAAGTACTCCGGTTTGAAAGCGCCTCTTTAAAGGTCCCTACACACCAATCTGACACCAAAGAACACGTCCTGACGGACCCGACTGTTGTGTCGCCTCACGTCTCCTGCGTCTTGGCCAACAGTCGCACTGGAACACACCGTAAAGACTTCAGCCGACGGCCAAGTAGCACGTACGAACTCCGCATGCGTGAGTGGTAGTGATGTGTCGGTCGCGAACGAGCCGGCTCCAAGAGCCGGCTCTTTTAAGTGAACGACGGGAGCCGGCTCTCGCCCGCGAACGAGCCATTTTTGCGGGATCTAGATCGTCATGAAGGCACATTATGCAATGTGCAATGTGCACATTATCCCGCTTATTACATGGCCACATTCTCAACAAAGTAACGACATGACTCCCAATATTAATGGAAATGCTTTTATGGATTTAGAAAATGATTTTATTGATTTAAAAAATAGTTTTATGTATTGATTTAAATTGACAAGCATCCGCTAAGAAAAGTAGTCCGTTGTTACTGTTTGAACCGATAGTGTTTTTGAGGAGCTTTTTGATTACAGATTTGAAAACATCGTTGCTTGCTTTAAAAGTAGCACACTTCATGATGTCAGACCTTGGAAAGTATCTAGATATCCCTGCCCTAATGCCAAAGTAACTGGCAACTGAATATGTGTCACCGTTTGATGTCTATGTCTGGACCGCTGCGCAGGGGCGGATCTAGACAAATATTCATGGGGTGGCAAGAGGGTGGCAGGAGATTTTGAGGGGTGGCATCCCCTGGCAGAAGTATATGCTGATTTAAATCGCAATCATATCAATCAATTAGGGGTGTAACGGTACACGTACCCGTACTGAAATTATTCGGTACGGGCCCTTCGGTTTGGTACACGTGTGTACCGAACGAATATAGCGTTAAACGTAAAAAATTGAGAACATGAACAACTTTCTGGAAGTAATCTCAGGTATATATCATAGAGCGACCAAGTCATTTCATTGGACGAGAGGCATACTATGAGAGCTGGTCACAGGGATGCGTTCAAATGTAGTCAGTAATTTGAGGAACTGTCGAAATGGCGAACGCAGATAAAGTTGAGCTCGAAAATCCTCCAGCATCATTGAAGTCTCCGGTTTGGGAACATTTTGGTTTCGCAGTTACGTACAAGGATGACGGACAAAGACAGGTGGACCGAACCAAAGCTGTTTGTCGGCATTGTTCAACTAAAATTGGTTACGCGGCTGGCAATACATCAAACTTGCACTCATATGAAAAGGCATCACCCGAACGTGAATATCACCGGTACCAAAAGAAAAAAGACTGAAGTGCAAACCCAACTCCCACTAGCATTTAAGCCTCCACCACTCGCAAAAAGTTCAGACCGAGCCAAAGCTAATAAAAACGCCAAATATCCTTATGTTGCCATGTTAGCAAAGCGCTACCTGGCTGTATCTGCTACCTCTGTCCCTAGAGAGGGTTTTCTCCACAGCAGGAGACATTATTAGTGCCAGCAGATCTGCCCTTTCAGCAAGCAATGTGGACAAGTTCATCTTTCTTTAAAAAAACATGAAAATACAATGACAAGCAAGTCCTAATGTCAAACTGGCTGCTTAGGTACTAGTACAGTACAGTTCAAATACAGATTATTTCAGTTCATCGAAATGCTGCACCTTAATGTTTATTTTATTATATTTTGTATTTATTTGAATACATTATTCACAGTTTAATAATAATTAACGAATATATATTTAATGTTTTGTGATAATTTTTTCTGCTGTACCGAAAACGTACCGAACCGAACCGTGACCTAAAAACCGAGGTACGTACCGAACCGAAATGTTTGTGAACCGTTACACCCCTACAATCAATATTAACTTGGAAAGGCACAATATTAATATTTTAACTCAATGACATAGGTGATATTATTGTGGCACATCAGTAAAGCCTTACATATGCATATATAAGGTGGCAGACGTAATTTAATGAATTTTAACTGAATGAGTTGGTTTCACTCTTAGACCAGCAGGGGTACCAAATACACGAAGACTGCTGCAATAAGTATATTAATTAACTGTCTCATCGATGTTTGTCTGAATGAATATGATACTATTAACAATCATATTATTCCTGTCAGCTGTCAATCACTGTTAATAAATAATAATAATAATAATAGATTTAATTTGTTAGCGCTTTTACAGGTGCTCAAAGACGCTTTACAGATATAGTGAAGAACTGTTATGATTCACATATTCACTTATTATTAAATAAACTATATTTTTTGGAGGAGTTAATGATGAATGTTCATCAAGATGCTTGCTCACCCTCCTTCAAATTTGAAAAACAAGTAATTATATCATTATTGATATACAGTTACAACCTTGACTTTGCATCAGAAAGAACAAATATTAAAGAAGTGACTAACTGAATCAGTTGGGGTTAAAAAAACGTGTATTCAGCTAAAACATATACATCGCTGCAGTAAGTTATTGTCCAGTGGAAAGTTCTTACCTACTGGCCTAGTTAAATCAAAGTGGTTACTTTTTTTTGTCTGGGCAGTGTAGTTTTACACACCGTCTTATTTTACTTTCTCAGGACTTAAAACTGTTTTTTGGGGGCAGACCTCCACAAATAAAAAAATATATACACGCATACAATGTCATCATCTTAACAGTTTGTTATGCTCATCGAGTCATCCGTGAGCAGAGCATGAAGTTGGCATGCCTATTACAGCTGAATGCGGCGATTACCATGTTGTTCAGCAAAACGCCTCACAAACTTATTAAGATCTAAAGCTTTAGTGCGTTTTGATTCAATGCTGAGTGCAGCCAAACTTCACAGTCTCTTCTCTGTCATTGTAGACCGCAACTACCTCATTCCTTCCGTCTACTTGAGTCCGAAAGGCTTCTCGTTTTGCGCCGTCCCCCCGTTCAAGTGAATTCGCCACCAATCATATTTCCACTCTCGCGCCAGGGACGGGGGAGGGGTTACAAGACTCGCGTCTTGTGCTGCATTCACTTGCACTCGGACATTAGAGATTTTCTCTCATAAATGTCCGATGAGCCACAACTTTTCTTTCAAAACAAAGATGCCAACTGGGGTGGCAGCTGGGGTGGCAAGGCTATTGTTTAGAGTGGCAGTTGCCACCCCATGCCACCCCGGTAGATCCGCCCCTGCCGCTGCGTAAAAAGGAGGGTTTCTGCCCCATTACTTCTCTTCTTCTATAAGAATAAAACACGGAGGACGGAGATCTCTTTTTCTCCCCCTCTTCTGACAGCCCAGCAGCTGATCTCAGAGCACGCTCCCCTCTCCTGCAGGGGGGCGTGGTCAGCTGCAGCTCACAGAATCAGCCCCCTGCAAAAACAGCGCTGGAAAGAGCAAATAGAGCGAAATGAGGCATGGCTAAAATGCAGGATCTTTTTTAGTATTTTGAAAAAAAAAAAATATTTATATACTTTATATAGGTCGATACATCCATCCATCCATCCATCTTCTCCCGCTTATCCGTGGTCGGGTCGCGGGGGTAGCAGTTCCAGCAGAGAGCCCCAAACTTTATTTTCCCTGGCGACATCAACCAGCTCTGACTGGGGGATCCCAAGGCGCTCCCAGGCCAGCAAAGAGATATAATCCCTCCGCCTGGTCCTAGGTCTACCCCTTGGTCTCTTCCCAGCTGGACGTGCCTGGAACACCTCCCTAGGGAGGTGCCCAGGTGGCATCCTAACTAGGTGCCCGAACCACCTCAACTGGCTCATTTCGACGTGAAGGAGGAGCGGCTCAACTCTGAGTCCCTCCCTGATGACCGAACTTCTCACCTTATCCCTAAGGGAGACACCAGCCACCCTGCGGAGAAAACCCATCTCGGCCGCTTGTATCCGCGATCTCGTTCTTTCGGTCATGACCCATCCTTCATGACCATAGGTGAGGGTAGGAACGAAAATGGCCCGGTAGACAGAGAGCTTTGCCTTCTGGCTCAGCTCCCTTTTCGTCACAACGGTGCGGTAAAGTACCGCTCCCGCTGCTCCGATTCTCCGGCCCATCTCACGCTCCATTGTTCCCTCACTCGAGAACAAGACCCCGAGATACTTGAACTCCTTCACTTGGGGTAAGGACTCATTCCCTACTTGGAGTGGACAGTCCATCGGTTTCCTGCTGAGAACCATGGCCTCAGATTTGGAGGTGTTGATCCTCATCCCAGCCGCTTCACACTCGGTTGCGAACCGATCCAGTGAGTGCTGAAGGTCGCAGACCGATGAAGCCATTAGAACCACATCATCTGCAAAAAGCAGTGGTGCAATCCTTAGTCCACCGAACTGCAGACCCCCTCCCCCATGACTACGCCTTGAAATCCGATCCATGTATATTACAAACAGGATTGGTGACAAAGCGCAGCCCTGGCGGAGGCCAACCCTCACCGGAAATGGGTCCGACTTACTGCCGAGGACCCGGACATAGCTCTCGCTTTGGGAGTACAGAGATTGGATGGCCCTGAGTAGAGACCCCCTCACCCCATACTCCCGCAGCCCCTCCCACAGTAACTCCCTGGGAACTCGGTCATACGCCTTCTCCAAGTCTACAAAACACATGTAGACCGGATAAGCGTACTCCCAGGCCCCCTCCAGGATCCTTGCGAGAGTAAAAAGCTGATCCGTTGTTCCACGACCAGGACGGAATCCGCATTGTTCCTCCTCAATCTGAGGTTCGACAATCGGCCTGACCCTCCTTTCGAGTACCTTAGAGTAAACTTTCCCGGGGAGGCTGAGTAGTGTGATGCCTCTGTAATTGGCACACACCCTCTGATCCCCCTTTTTAAAAAGGGGAACCACCACCCCGGTCTGCCACTCCTTCGATACAGTAGCCCATTTTTTAAAATAGTTTTTATAGGTGTTGCTATCTGTTTTGTGTAGCGTGGTTCTACAAGCAAGTCAATGCATTCATTGGGTGGTATCAGAGAGTTGCACGGGTCTGTAAATGCAATGAAAACAATTGGCCACAGCAAATCATTTATATTAAACATGTAATTTTTACTTTTGAATACTTCAGTACAAAGGATGTATTGAATAATTTAAGTGATATATGTGTACACATATAAATCATTAGTCAAAACAGGGCTACATTTGATTTAATTAAAAGGTATAATAAGTGGTAAACTGAAGAGCCGTTTGGGAGCCGAAAGAGCCGGCTCTTCTTGGTGAGGTCGGTGAGATCCGGCTCACCAAGAAGAGCCGGAATTCCCATCACTAGTGAGTGGCAATAACTCTCCTTACCAGCAGGCGGCGGTAGTGTGTATTCATCATTCAAAAGAGGCAACAACCAATCTGAGTAGGGCAACAGGACGCTCATCGACGGCCAGACATCTATTGACATCTATCGACATCTATCAATGCCGAAAATCGGCCCGGTGTGTAAGGGCCTAAGGTGGTTCCTGGCACGTCCAGCTGGGAGTGGGCCATGGGGTAGACCTAGGACCAGGTGGAGGGATTACATCTCCACGCTGGCCTGAGAGCACCTTGGAATCCCCCAGTCAGAGCTGGATGATGTTGCCAGGGAAAGGGAAGTTTGGGATCCTCTGCTGGAACTTCTCCCCCGCCACCTGACTCCAGAGAAGCAGATGAAGATGCATGGATGGATGGATTGTAATGCATTGCATTAGAAAGTAATGTAAAGTAAACATCACAAGATAATAATCTTGTGATGTTTGGAACAATTAATTTTAATGACGAAATATGTAAATGAGCTTCTTAAAGGTCCCATCATATGCTTTTCTGGTTATTACCCGTCCCCTTGTGTGTTATGTAGCTTTTTCTGCATGTGAACGGTCTGCAAAGTCACAAACCCTCAAAGTACACCCTGTAGCGAGTAAAACTCTAACACAAAAAAGACGTGTCTATGCTGCCCCAGAACGCCTCGTTGGAGATTTCTCTTTTTCCATTTTTTTCTTCCGGGGCCTATTGACGTCACTAAGTCCAAATGGACCAATTTGCACACAGCTATAGAACAATAGGCACACCCTCTGCTAGGGTGGACTCCCGAGCAGCTCAGGAGTCCTAGAGCGGACAGTGTGAGATGGATTTCCCTCTGTGTTTCCCTGGATGCTGGATATAGATCAAGTGCCGTGCCTGCGGGACACCGCGGTGCTCAGGCTGAGCTCCGCGGTGTCTGCTTGCATGGCATGCAAACCCCACGCAGCAACCAGGAAACGACACCAGTAATCCAGCTCACACTGTCCACTCCTCGAGCCCCGCAACGTCCCGCCAACACGGCACCTAGACCCCACGCAGCATTCTCATCTGTTTCTCATTACTGGTGTCATTTTCTGGTTACAAACGCCATTGTAACACATAAACACTGATGTTCAGCTGTAACGGTGGTGGACTCATCAGAACAGAGTGGGCGAACTGACCAATCAGAGCACAGTGGGCTCATAGGGAGGGGGGGCAGGAGCTCCAACAAGCCGTTTAGGACAGAGAGTGAATACACATACTATACAGAGATGCTGTATGAGAAACCAATGTGAGTTTGGAACATTGCACAATATAAATCTATTCTAGTAGACCTCAACAATGGAATTATGATCAATAGAAATGGCCATGACATGGGACCTTTAACCGAAACCAATGATTAACTTTTCAAGAAAATGTGAAAAACACGCACAAAGAAAATGTAATTCCCTCTATGCAAATACTTCTATTACATCTTATGAGAGATTATTTGTAGTCATCCTCACTTCTTACTAAAAAAACACTTAGTGAAATGACAGTGGTATAAGTCATTTTATAAGTTACCTCCTTGGTCGAGTTGTTGAAGAAATATGTTTCTATGAATAAAGAGGACATGTTGCAGTGTATGCTCCTTTTATCCACCATGGCCTTTCATTTGAGGCCAAGAGGCGATCTGTTTCAGCTCAGCGTTGTGATTCCTGCCACGGGCCAGTGGACAGCTCAGCCCACTTAACTCATCTGAATTAATCACATGGAAATATGAAGCACTGCATTAGCTCACCACAGAGTAAATGTGTGGCTGTGTCTCTGTATGTCATCATGTTTTTATAATCTACATTCATTTATTTTAAATAGAAAGAAAAAGTGGGCTTCAAACTATGTTGACACTAATCTTCCTCTGGGATTGTGATGAAGCGTTGGTGTTTTCCTGATACCAGCGGGGCAGAGATAGTGAGCAGATCAAAAGGCTCGAGTCAGACTTAATTAAAAAAATATTAATAATGTGTGGAGTTTTTTTTCTCATGCATAACAGTGCTGCTAATTGATTAATTAGGAATCACATCAGTCGCTTGGGTGCTCATGGTGTAAAGAAGAGGAGGGGGGAGAACTTGAGAATAAATATAACATCAAAGAAGAAAAAAGAAAATACTAACAAGGTTTAATATACAACAGCAGACTGATGCTGCACTAAACAGCTTGATAAAGGGTGTTATATTGCATATTTGTTTATATTTGCTGGTGACAAATGTCAAAGTAAATAGTGCTGAGTGTTGTGTAGAGACACCTGCTGGTAAGTAAAGGTCATTTCACATTATTTATTTATTAGTCATTTATCTTTTCATTATTATGTTTTGTATTTGCTTGTAAAGCATCTTCACAATGTGTATTCTTAATATCATTATATATATATATATATTTGTTATATAATAGAAACAAATATAATATGAAATAATTCATATTTATTAATTATTTTCTTTATTGATTTTTTGTTGTTATCTTTTATTTGCAAATCATCTTTAAACACTGTATTTTTATTATTATAATTATGATAAGCAAAAAAGTTATTATAGAACATTTTTACAATCTGTATGAATTCGTATGTTTATTTTTTAAAACAGTCAATTTGTTTATTAATTTGTATTTCAGTATATATTATATTTTAAATAAAAAGCCAGCCAGTGAATTTAAGCAACATTTTATGTTTTTTTTTAATCCTTTGTATGATTCAAAGCTCAAACCGTTTC
The DNA here is from genome assembly GCF_902827175.1 of Gymnodraco acuticeps. Taxonomy (NCBI): domain Eukaryota; kingdom Metazoa; phylum Chordata; class Actinopteri; order Perciformes; family Bathydraconidae; genus Gymnodraco; species Gymnodraco acuticeps. The sequence goes on from NW_022990693.1 coordinate 2,180,575, forward strand.
AATTATTATTCTTATTATTCTTATTTTATTTGTTTAATTGTTTTTTTTTTTATTGTAAGCCATAAACACCAAGCTGTGACAAACAACATCAAAGGAAAGCAAGAAGATGTGAGATATTTATTTATTTGTCTTTTTGTATTTTTTTTGTTTTGTGTCCCGTGAGAGGGGTTACAGGTCACAGGTCACAGGTTACAGGTTACAGGTTACAGGTTACAGCAGTCCCTAAAAGTGTTGATACAAATACAAATGCATCAACAAACATTCATCTCATTCTACCCCTGTGAATGTGAAAACACACACATCCACCGAACAAAAAACACTTTTAATGTCATAGAAAACATCTCTCTCTTCCAAAGAAATACACTTATTTAAGGCAGGATTAACAATCATGTACACGACGAGAACTAAGTCAATAAAAAATGAAGTTACGTTACTGCTGTGGCTGAATTAAAAAATGTAAAACTACACATCGCTCTTTAAACTCTTCACAGGTTTGATTTCTTTCTCTGGATCCATTGGACAAACATTGATATGTTGTCTGCGGGACAGCAGGGAATCTGGCCTCCTCTCTAACATTTGGATAATAACAGTTGTACTAGCATTCTTTTTCCTACAGCAGAGACGATACAAACGATGTCTCGGATGTATCTTGGTCAGTGACGGCCGAATAAATACTTCTCCTGCAACTCTTCTCCACTGATGGAGCCAAACCATCCCTCTCTCCTTTCGTAACCACACACACACACACACACACACACACACACACACCACACCACACACACACACACACAACACACACACACACACACACACACACACACACACACACACACACACACACACACACACACACACACACACACACACACACACACACACACACACACACACCACACACACACACACACACACACACACCACACACACACACACCACACCACACTCACACACACACACACACACACACACACACACACACACCACACTCACACACACACACACACACACACACGTCCTGACGCTGTTAGCTTAAAGGGATAGTGGAAATGGAACCTCAAATAGTTTCGTTTTAACTTATATACAGGCATAATTACGTACCAAAACAATCACACCTGATTAAAAAAATATAATAATTGCCTTACGCATGTTAGAAGCACTTTATTGCAGCTTCCCCGAAGTTTTTTAGAAACGAAATGTTCGACTCAGCCAAACCGGAAGTGACGAAAACTTAGGAAGACGATACGATAACAAACCATGGCGTCTATGCAGAATGAACGTGGAAGGGCAAATATACCAGACAAAGAAGAAGGATTGTACGAGGTATCCAGTGATGATAGCGAGTCAGAAACATCCTCTCGGCTTTCCTACGAAAATGTCGTTTTAGGAACTGAATCTGAATCCGGTTCAGTAAGCGACGATGGTGACAATATTGAGCCAGACGATGGACCATTACGTCCTTATTTGTTCGAGCCCGAGCCCGAGGTGATGGTTCACGGCATGGGCAATGGCGAGGATGACCAGGACCAGGCGCCAGATGATGCACCCCTACGCACAAATAATCTTGACTGGTAGGTCCCTAAGCATAGCTCACGCATCTTAAGATCACCTGAAGCCTTTACAAATATTAATCATTGTTAACCAGTTAAGCCCGAAGGTCCCCCCAGTGGACCCCTCCCACAGTTTTTTTTCTCTCACATGTCTCAGGGCTTCTTAACATTTATGAAACTATTAATGTTTCATACCCTTTTAAAGGTAAGAAACTCTGCTAACTGACAATAAGAACAATTGTTAGCTAGAAAAAACACAAGAGTAATACCAACCCTTTGAATTAGCATTGAGCGAAACAATGCTAACTAATGCTAACGCTTTTTTACACACAACACACGGTAGAAATGCCCTTATTACTATCTTAACTGCACAAACAAGATATACGATTTAAAGCTGAGACTCCACAGATTCCACACATGTAATGTCATCACTGTAAGACCTCAAATTCCTGGAGCTATCAGCCAGAAAAGAGAAAGTAAACAACATCCGGTTCCAAAAATATTACAATAATTACGTCTTACCTTTTTTGATTTTGATCAAAAGTTGTGTTCAACGGAATAAAAACGCATCTCAAGGTTAATCCAATGTCGTTGTGTCACGTAGAATTTTTTACTGATAATCAATCATCATATTTATGGCAATATACTCGGTACCATAATAAAGGTCGGCTATTCACATGCAAATGCTATTGAATGTCCGCCATTGTTTGTGCCCGTCTTCCTATGCTCTCGTCATCACCCGAAGATTCCCGACGATTCCCGAAGTATTTCGTTTCATTGAGAGGGCGCAGTAAAATTGAAAATAAAATGAAACTAGGCGCATGAAATTAAAAAAAATTGTTTATTATGCTTATTTTTAATAAAAATACATAAGTTAAACCCAAAATTCGCGGATTTCCACTATCCCTTTAATCTTTTACAAGACAGTCCTCTGCACCAGTTTGACCGTGGTCAGCTTAGCAGAGAGATTTAGGTCGGACCTTCGGGAAGAGCTGAAAACAAGAAAAAAAAACGATTAAAGTTTTCTGATATGATACAGGAAATCAATCCTGCCAACAGAAATAACCCTCCACAACAATTCTCCAATTTGGCTAACTATTCTCACTTCTGTACGTACGTTGCTTTGATTTATTTGAAGCTAATGCAGTAATCGTCCAGTGGTTTGAGAAGTCTTATGAACTATCAGGATTTATTATTTTTGGAGTTTGTATCTTCATTGTTGAATGCATTTATTGTGAGTCACTCTCGATAAAAGCAACAACTAAATAAAATGTAATCTAATGTTAATTATTATTCGTAATGGTTCTGCATTATGGCGAGAGAATTCAGAGCTAAAGTCTTAATATTGTTTATGAATTGGTGTCTGGCAGTGCAAGGTGCTATTTCCACGACAGCGATGCCTTTAGTGCCTGAAAACAGTCCCCGGCCGACCTTGGTCCTGTCCCATCAAACTGTCTTCTGGTCCAATCATTTTAAAACTATTGAACAGGCCCTCAACATAATTGTAGCCCCTAACCCCCTGGCTGCTTTATTCTGTGTCCCCCAATTCAGAGTGTGCCCACTACGACTCAGTGTGTCATCGCTTTCACAACCCTGCTGGCAAGAAGCTCCATCCTTCTTAAATGGAAACATACCTCCCCCCGACATATGACAGGTGGATACAGGAGCTCCATGCATTCAACTTGAAAAGATTCTCACTAAAATGATCTCAGAAATCCTTTCACAAAACCTGGATACTCATCCGAGGTAGCTCACTGAATGGAGAGAGAGACCCACACTCTTCCTTCCCCATGTTCCTTTTCAGCATATTACTTTGTCTTTTATATTTCTCCCATGTTGACTACAATATTGTTTTCTACTTTAGTTAATTGTTGTTTTTTAATGTTTTAATTGATTGAGTATTTAATTGCTGTTTGTAGTAGTTATTTGCTTTCATTACATGTTGTGACCATGACCAATAATGGGTGGAAGAGTGGATATTTTTCTTTCTTTGAAAGATTATAATATAGACCAATTATCTTGTACTGAAAATGCTATGTTCAAATTGACATGTCTGTAAAAAACAGAATTGCCATCTTACCCCAAAGTAGTTGTTTGGAACGAAGCCCTCCCTGCCACAGAGCGAGGCCCACCACCAGTCGGACCCCTCAGGTCTCTGCAGGATGGTGACCATGTCGGCCTCTTTGAAGCTCAGCTCATCGGCTAGCTGAGCCGGGTAGCTCCACAGAGCGTACAGCACCCCGCTGTTCTCCGTGCCCATGGCCTCCTCCACCCCTGGTGTCACAGGAGAGACAGGAGCAACATGCATTTATTTTTAGGATCATTTTTGGGAGAGACAGAGTTGAAAGGGAATGACACGCGCAACGTAATTTATTTTACATATGTATTTACATTTCGGATTAATGTTATTAATACAAGCTAAACATACTGTATTTCAATATATATAAAAAATATATTGAGAAAGTTTACTGTTGGAACTGAACTTTTTTACTTTTACTTAATGTAAGTACAATTTTGAATGCAGGCTTTTACTTGTAACTTAGTATTCTTAATTTACCATGGGTAAATCCGTACAAATAAACAGGGAGACGAGTGATGTTTCTTGACCAAAGCAAGAAAACTGTTTTTTGAAAAAACCTCAATCGGTGTAGCTATTTAATTTTCTTACATAAAAAGCCTGCCAGTGAACACAAGCAATATTTATGTTTTTTAAAGGCTTTATTTTATATAGGATGCAAATACTAGGACACCAAATATTTGCTAAATAAGAATAAAGTGTAAACATTGATCACACTGTGTCCTGTTGAGGGTCATTAATATAAAGTTTATGATGGGTATTTCAGCATCAGCTATAATTGATATATTTGAGACTAAACTCAACTGTCATATTTACCAAGCAGCTGGAAAGGTCAGAGCCCAGTAACTGTCAGATGATGTCTCTTTATGATTCATTCTATGATGTTTGACGTTTAGTATTTCATAGTGCTGTGTCACAGGGTGTGTGTCTGTGTGAGTGTAGGTGTTATTGCCTCACCTCTAAGGAAGGTCTCACACTCTTCATAGCTGACAGCGTAAGGATCACACTTCTGGGAGGAGGTGGCGCTGTCGCTCTCCGTCATGGCCATGACCGCCGCTCCGTTCCTCACCAGGAACTCACACAGGGGCCGGTCGTTACACGAGGCGGCGCAGTGCAGCGGGGTCCTGGGGGACAGAGAGATGGCAGTCAATACATGCAGGAGATAGCTGAGACACATTTTGTCATCTTGGACAATGTCTCCCACCTACTCCATGACTCCAAAAGTCGCCATAGTGGAAGACTAATTTCACAAAGGTGCCCTACAGAGCGCCAGACTTCACCATCAGCAGCTAAACCCCTTTAAAGTGTGCTATTTATATATATCGTTTCAATACTAATCCAACACTGTATATATTGTAATATACCGAATGTTATATTTGCAGTATGATGTGCACATTTTAACTTCAACTTCTTATGTTTATATAAATATTTGTTTCTTTTCTAAATTAATTTTATAGTTTTTGGAGATTTTACTCAAACTTTTATCTTTACATATTTTAATCTTTTTTTTGTATTGTTCTTTTCTAAAATGAACAACAGTCACAAAACCCAATTTCCCTCAGGATACATTTTTGTAGTATTCTGATTCTTGACTAAATAATGTTGCATACATGAGGAGGAAAAAAGGTTGTTAAAAGGATCAAACATGATAGACAAATGAAATAACGTGGCTTTGAACAGAAATGTGTAAAATACACAGTAGAATTGGTGAACGCAAGGTGAACAGTATTTTTGCAAGAGGAACAAACCTAGTAGTAGAAGAAGTAGCGTAAAATGTGAATACATGAATAGTTCATTACCTGGAATTTGTTCTTAACTACTGTACTACAGCACTACAACACACACAGTTACAGACAAATAGCTACTGCACTTCTTTATTTGACTTGTTGTTGATATGGGCATGACAGGCTTTTTTTATTTCGTTGTACCTGGTGCAATGACAATACATTTTTTAAATTATATTCCTTTCTATTCTATTCTATTCTACTAGAATAAATGTACGTTCCACCACTGGAGACAGGAAATAGATGTTAAATAATGTCCAGATATTTACCAGCCGTGACTGTCTGGAGCGCTGACATTGGCTCCAATACGAACCAGGAAGTCCACCACGTTGTAATGGCCGCCGCAGATGCCATTGTGAAGGGCGGTGATGCCTTCATCGTTGGGTTGGCTGGGGTCGCTCATCTATGGAAAACATTTCTCATCAGCCTCTCTCTATTGTTACTGACTTTATCCTGGTTTCAAAATGACTTGCTCCTAACCCCCAACTTGCTCAAATAGAAGTATAGCTGTTGTACTGCGAGTGACTCTCAGTCGAATGTATTTCTGTATAAATAAGAAGCAGCAGGGAGGTGTCAAAAGAAAATGAAAGCAGAGTCAGCAAACATTGCCGAAATATAAATATCACATATTCTTAAGGGCTTCCTAAAGTTGAAATCCAGAACTGGAGCACCAATTTTTGCACTAGAATTTGCTTTCTTAGTTCCCACTGGTTTGAAGAAGTTTGTTCAAGAAAATAATTCCGCATATGTAGAATAAGCACCAATATGTTTCCTGCGATTGTGTTTAAGTTCAAGTGAGACATGTCTAATTGTTGTTTTTTCCTGAATCAGCTATGTTTGTTGCAATGAATTTAATATATTGGGTAGATGTGAGGTATAACTGTGAGTAATAGTAGCAGCAGAGTAGTTCAAGTTGCAGTATTTACAATCAGGCATATTCATTTACACACACACCTCCTGCACGGCCTTCTGCACCGTCTCCAGTTCTCCGACCAGCGACCCGTCCAGCAGCAGGACCAGCGGGCTGAGGCGGGCTCGCCTCCCAGAACTCTTGTGCTTGGGTCGCCGCAGGATGGAATGGTAGAGCTGGAGAGAGAAACAAAAGGAAGAGATCATCAATCACAAGGGTTTCAGAACCTAATACAAAATATGCTGTTTTTATTGATAATTATTGCAATGTAAGTCCACTAGCATGTTTAAATGCCATTACACAGTGTAGAAAGCACATTATTTCAGGATTATTTAAGAACTGGATTCTGATTGGGCAATTTGGACATTCAGCTGTCTGATTTTTTTCGATAGCAGACTGTTGGTAAGGATCACTGATCAAGTGACTTTGTGCAGTAATATTAATCCGTAAAAAGAAGTATGATACGTTTAACGTCAACACCATAGTTTTTCAGTTCCTCCATCATACGTTATATGTGTGAAGAGCTTGAAACAAGAAAATAAAGAATAACAACAAAACAGCGCAAGAGAGAGAAAGAGTTTAAAGACTTAGAGAGCTGTGGGACAGAGAAATCAGCAGAAAAAGACAGACAGGAAGTTAACACTAAAGGGAACAGCAGAAGAAGAGCGACAGGAAGTTAACACTAAAGGGAACAGCAGAAGGAGACAGACGGGAAGTTAACACTAAAGGGAACAGCAGAAGAAGACAGACAGGAAGTAGACACTAAAGGGAACAGCAGAAGAAGAGCGACAGGAAGTTAACACTAAAGGGAACAGCAGAAGAAGACAGACAGGAAGTAGACACTAAAGGGAACAGCAGAAGAAGACAGAAGGGAAGTTAACACTAAAGGGAACAACAGAAGAAGACAGACGGGAAGTTAACACTAAAGGGAACAGCAGAAGAAGAAAGACGGGAAGTTAACACTAAAGGGAACAGCAGAAGGAGACAGACAGGAAGTTAACACTAAAGGGAACAGCAGAAGAAGACAGACAGGAAGTAGACACTAAAGGGAACAGCAGAAGAAGAGCGACAGGAAGTTAACACTGAAGGGAACAGCAGAAGAAGACAGACAGGAAGTAGACACTAAAGGGAACAACAGAAGAAGACAGACGGGAAGTTAACACTAAAGGGAACAGCAGAAGGAGACAGACAGGAAGTTAACACTAAAGGGAACAGCAGAAGGAGACAGACAGGAAGTTAACACTAAAGGGAACAGCAGAAGAAGGCAGACGGGAAGTTAACACTAATGGGAACAGCAGAAGGAGACAGACGGGAAGTTAACACTAAAGGGAACAGCAGAAGGAGACAGACAGGAAGTTAACACTAAAGGGAACAGCAGAAGAAGACAGACAGGAAGTTAACACTAAAGGGAACAGCAGAATAAGGCAGACGGGAAGTTAACACTAATGGGAACAGCTGAAGGAGACAGACGGGAAGTTAACACTAAAGGGAACAGCAGAAGGAGACAGACAGGAAGTTAACACTAAAGGGAACAGCAGAAGAAGAGCGACAGGAAGTTAACACTAAAGGGAACAGCAGAAGAAGACAGACAGGAAGTTAACACTAAAGGGAACATCAGAAGAAGAGCGACAGGAAGTTAACACTAAAGGGAACAGCAGAAGAAGACAGACAGGAAGTAGACACTAAAGGGAACAGCAGAAGAAGACAGAAGGGAAGTTAACACTAAAGGGAACAGCAGAAGAAGACAGACGGGAAGTTAACACTAAAGGGAACAGCAGAAGAAGGCAGACGGGAAGTTAACACTAAAGGGAACAGCAGAAGAAGGCAGACGGGAAGTTAACACTAAAGGGAACAGCAGAAGGAGACAGACAGGAAGTTAACACTATAGGGAACAGCAGAAGAAGAGTAACAGGAAGTTAACACTAAAGGGAACAGCAGAAGAAGACAGACAGGAAGTAGACACTAAAGGGAACAGCAGAAGAAGAGCGACAGGAAGTTAACACTGAAGGGAACAGCAGAAGAAGACAGACAGGAAATAGACACTAAAGGGAACAGCAGAAGAAGACAGACGGGAAGTTAACACTAAAGGGAACAGCAGAAGAAGACAGACAGACGGGGAGTAAACACTTATACATGTAGGCTCTGGTAGTGCTTAAAGAATACATTTTTAAGTTAGGTTGTTATCGCGGCAGTTAAGCCGTTGATACACTTTAGCACGGTCTATGTTCTTAGTGGAAGCTATACTAGGTTCTGCTCATAATAATGACAAGCGCATTGCATGTTGTCCCTTACATAATTAATTAGGCATTTCTAAAGACAATTTACATAGTTCTACTTGTCCAGAGACTATAACATCCTCAGTCGCTCTAACCCTTTTCTTACTCTGAGATCTTGCTGCATCGTGGCTGCAGGTAGATGTGCAGGAGGTGTAGCGAAGTCCTCTTCTTCTGAGGAGCTGCTGGTATCACTCCCCTTCTCCCCCTTCTGACGGTGGGCCTTCTTGCGGAAAAGCTTGTCAATTAGGTTTTTGTACTGGTTGGGCTGGTAGTGGGAGGCACTCTTCAGTGGCTTGGAAGGATCCTGGGAGCCCCGCCGCTTCAGGGCCCGGGGGATCTCTGCTCGGATGCGGAGCAGCTCCTCCAGGTTGGGGATCTGCTCGCTCTGGGCCACCACTGGCTGCATCCTGGTGGGGCTGAGGGGCCGGGGGGCTGGGGCCATACCCTCGCTGCTGCCCTCTGGTGTGTTAGGAGTCTCCTGAATCACAGGCATGTGATGAACTAAGTCCAGCCGCTCTAACTCTGCATCTATATCCCCGGAATTCAGCACTGCAAAGATGGACACATTTGAAATGTTGGTTAAACAAAGATCATGTGAAAGCGGTGTCACAGTAATGCTTGGCCATAATGCTGGATTCAAATGTTAATATACATGGGAACTGTAATCATTAGTATAAGCACATTTTCTAATATTTGAGTAACCTAGAATGATCGGATATATGTCCATGTGTCATGGCAAATGTAATATATTACAGTAGTAAAGTTATGGTAAAGTTGAGTGAAGCTCACACGGGCCCTTAGGGGATCATAATGTGAGAAGCAGAAGTGGCAGACGCTTCATTTATTAGACCTAGCCGATAGAATTAAGCTGTGATGTGCTAGTGTTTTCAGGAACGCAAAAGAGGTCATAAAAATGATAAAAGTAGTACACGTGTATGGTATGGTATGGACTAGTTCCAGTAGTGTTAGCACCTGTAGCTAAATACAAGTTTGTCAGTGTGTTTTGCGGGTTAATTGCAGCAGACTTATAAGAATGTACATCAATGTTCATACAGATGCGTAACTCCATAGACCTAGCTGAAAGTATTTAGCCACATTGCATTGATGTGCTTTTGTTTCAGTATTTTCAGGTGAGCCAAAGTGGTGAAAAGTTGTGACACAGATGTACAATTATTGTGTAAGTGTAACATTATAGCGGTAATGCAGATATGAGATTTATATTGCATATTTATATTGTAGATTTACATGTTAAAAGGCGAGTGTGTTGTGTGAAACAATGTGTCGCCTGTGCGCTTATAAGGACTAATACCAGAAGGGTAACAACTTGTATCTAAATAATGTGCACTGTGTACCCGTGCTTAATACTGTCAGTCAGTGTGTTTTCAGTGCTAGCAGACTTTTCACATTTTATGCTTTATGCAAGTTTAAGAATGTGTATGTATGTTTATATGGATGCATCTTTCATTAGACCGAGCCAACAGTATGCAGTAGTGGTGCATTTTCAAAACTTCAAAGTAAAAGAGATTTAAATGTATGCATGTCAAGAAGTCCCCTTTGTTTCCATGATGGAAACACATGGGAGAGTCAGAATGTGTGTGTATGCAGATGATAAATGAGTTTACCGTCACTGTACACTGCCGGCTGTCTCAGCTCAGGTGGGTGCTGCAGTGACGGGGGTACAAGTTGGTGGAAGAATTCCCTCGGAAATGGTACGGATGGGTAAGGGGCCATATCACCGTCTCCTCCCATTAGTCTGGGGTGGGGGACTGGTCTTCCTTCCCAGCGGGGGTTTTGTAGACGCATGATGACAGAGAGAGGGATGGGCTTGCGCTGGCGGGACGGACACGATGTTGGGGGGATAGAAATACGGGAGATGATGGGCTGAGGCTGGTATGGGGAGTGGACTGGGGATGAAACATCTGGAGGCACTGTTATACGCATGTTACGCGGGAGAGACGCGTGGGAAAACTTGAGATTTTGAGAGCGAGGATCCTTGAACAGAAAGAAAAAGAGGAATACATGTCATCCTACTCCACTGAATCAAATGACTGTATAACTTGGAGTTTAATTTATCTGATTATGGATAATCATTGGTGTCTCTTTTTTAAATCATATTTGTAAAAATAATTATAAAAATTAGGTTAAGAACCAAGAAAGGTTAACTGACAAATGAAAACGGTCTGAGAAATGTTTTTGCAATCCAAATATATAACATTATTATGCTTAGTATGTATTTACATATTTGAGATGTTGCCCTTCTATTGTGCCATGTCTTATCGAATCCACCACACTGACCCCAATTTCATTGCCTAAAATCATTGATGTGTTTCTTCTCAGCCTTTTTGTCCCCACGTTTGCAGATAATCAAATGACCACCTTTGTATCCTCTTTTAGCTTTTTATTTCTATTTAACAGCATTGATTGATTGATTGAAAAGTTTATTAACAGCTTGTATATTGGGTACAGTACAGTACAGCTCAAAACATACAATTGTTAAGGGGATGCAGACCAGAGAAAGACTTTCGTCTTGTTTACATCAGGGTCCCCCATTTCCAATTCATCATATCATTTAAGACATATAAGACATATTTGACATACAGATGGCTTATTTACAATTTACATACAGGTGGGTTTTTTTACATACAGATTGCTTGTTTACAATTTTCATTTTAGATTTCGTTCTAATACATCCTAACCGGACATTTAAGACATACCAAGTCTACAGATATACAGTTAGTAACAGAGTCTAAAATGCGAGTATATACATAGATGGGGGGGGGGGGGGAAGCTGTCCATTGAACGACAGGTTGAGATTTGTACCATTACCGGGGCCAGTTTTGCAATGCTCTCCCCCGAAGGTGCTCTTTAAGAGAGGTTTTGAAGGTAAGTATAGTTTTACTTTCCTTTACAGTTGTGGGAAGAGCGTTCCACCTTGATGTGGCATAATTGCGAAACGTGTATTCCCCCTTTTTTGTGCCAAATCTGGGTTTCACATGATTTGTGGAGCTCCCTCTGGTGTTAGGATCATGGTATTCCTTGACCTTTGGGAAGAATTTTGACATGTACATGGGTACCATAGAGGTGTAGTGGATCTTGTAGACCAGGCCCATTGCAAGTAGCTGTACTCTGTCGTCTACTCTAAGCCATCCTAGGTTGTCAAAGTGGGCAGAGGTGAGGTGGGTTCTAGATGAAAGGTCAAGCAGTAGTCTGACCAGTTTATTTTGCGATGTTTGAAGTTTTATTTTTAGAGCCTTGGAGGTGCTATGGTACCATGACGTGCAAGCATAGTCATAGTACCCTTGAATGAGTGCTCCTGCCAGAGTTTTCAGGGTGTTTTTGTTTACCAGAGAGGAGATCCGGTATAGGAATCTAGTTCTTTGATTGACTTGAAGAATATGGATTGTGTGTTTGAGTACAAAGGGGGTACAATAGAACAAAAGTCATTGATGAACCAAAATAAATAAAAATAAACACTTAAGTTAAGCTCAGGTGGACAATGTGGAGGCAAATATTTTCTGAGTCAACTTAACTTAAGCAAGTAACACTGATTCTGTTGCACCACTATAAGCTATTTCGATTGATGCCAAAAATTGAGAAATCATCTTGTAGGAACTAAATGCTATGAGTTGAGGAGGCTCTTGGTTTGTAATGCCCCGGAGAATCATCACATACTGTACATTAACATCTCTATGGAGCTTTTAACAATCTTTTTGCTTGTTGTTTTTATATTTTACAGCAAAACACTGTGGTTCAACTATCATTACAAAACCTACCTACCCAGAACCAAAGGGTACAATCATTTAATAATACAAATTAAAAAAACAAAAGGAAAATAATCCTTAAAACAAGATTTATTAGATGAATAATGATAGAGTAGGCAAGCCAGTATCATTGTAATTATTGCATTTTTCTGAGCCATTGAGTCAAGAATTATATAACTGAGTCTTTTCATTCAACAGGCTTTTGTAACTCCTATCCTCCCCCACATTCACCTCCATTCACTCTGTTGTCATCTGTGCCTAACAGTGCCAGGTGACTTGCAGCTACTCCCAATTTGTGGAACTCTGTAGTAATAAAAGTTTGGGCTACAACATAAGCCAGGCAAATGAATCTATCAGAGTAGCTATTTGAACGCCTCTCTGTTAACACCACCCACCTTTTTTGGGCTTGGGGCCGGAAGGGGGCCATCGAGGTTGGACTCTCTCCAGCTGCTATTTGGCACAGACGGCTGTAGCCACTCTGTCTCTGCAACAGGAAAGTGTGAAGTTAGAACACAGAGACCACATACTGGACAGGCAGAGCGCCAGGGCACCTCAGGCCTTGAATCCAAATAGTTTTGTCCTGGCCTAATTCCAAGACTTCCCTTAAGAAATAGAAGTTGAGAAAGTAGCAAAAATAAACCAACTGTCATAGGTGTGGTGAGGTTTCTTGTCGTAGGACACGTCTAGATCTGTCTCGCTCCACTTGCCTGAGTTCTTCTGCCGGTGCACACCCTCCTCTAGGAGAGGAACAAAAGATTGAGAAATAAAGTGAAAGGAACACAAAATGATTGCCAGATAAAGGGTGGTGTTACTAAGGCAGAGTTTCTCAAAGTGAGCGGCACCTCTCCACTTCATAAGGAGTTTAACCGTGACATTTTTCGAAATCCCGTTTGTGTCCCCCCAACTTTACAAATATGTTTATTTTATTTTTTTAACGCAAGCCATCATCGCCACGGAGGAGCACACAGCCTCTGTGAGCGAGCGAGACAGAGAGCGAGAGAGAGAGAGCACACCTTTAACGGTTTAAAAGGGGAGTGAATAGTGAAAGTAAAATATGCATAAATAAAAAGAAAGAATGCTAACTAAGATTAAGATGGACTTTTATTAATCCCTCGTGGGGAAATTGTTTCTCTGCATTTGACCCATCCAGTTGCCATTTTGAACAGTGCCTTGCTCAGGGACACCTCGGTAGAACTTGGTCTTGCCGGGACTTGAACTGGTGACCTTCCAGTTGCCAAGCCAAGTCCCTATCGACTTCGCCACCACCGCTCCCTAGGTAACTAGGTAACATAAGATAAGAATAAACAAGTTTAAATGATTTGTTATTGGTTGTGATCATATTCTAAAGATGTTTGGATTATTGAAAAGTATACAGCTCTCTTTAATCCGAGTGTTGAGAGATGTATCCATACATTCATTTTGTGCTCAAAGTGCACCAGATTGATGCATTGCACTTCAACATTCAAAAAAATATCTTCCCCCTAGAGCAGTGTTTCTCAAACTTTTTCATACCAAGGACCACTTAACCAATAAAAAAATACTCGCGGACCACCTAACTCCACAAATATCCAAAAACACATTGTTTTTTACAAATCGCCTGAAAATGGTACAAACAAGTGGCCACATGTGTGATGAAGGTGTTGCGCTGGGCTATATCATGCAATCGAAAGTGAAACTTAAGCTCGCTCCATTGCAGAGATATTCCCGCGAGAGTGCGGAAAACTTTAATTAATTAATTTATTTCAAATGTGAAATTTTACCAATATACTCACGGACCACTAGGGGGCGCTCACGGACCACCAGTGGTCCGCGGACCACACTTTGAGAAGCACTGCCCTAGAGCATGTGAGGTCCACTCCCAAATAAAGCAGGTTAAAATAATTAAATTGCATACATGTTCTTTTAGTAAACAGTGAAAACGGGTCCCACAGACCCAGACAGCACACAAAGGTTAAAGGTCAGCATATAATAATGTTAAAATGTGCTAAATATATACACTGCAAAAAACAACAAAAAGAGGAGTAAAAGTAGCCCACGACTTGTTTTATTTTTTTCTCTCATCCTCATCTCTCTCAGCTCTCATCCTAAAAAAGGTTGGAGACCCCTGTTATAGAACAATACATTTGACAATTTTAAGCTTGGCCTACCATTTGATTGGAGCGATGAGGAACAAAGTGGGGAATGACAGAAAAAGTTTGAGAACCACTGTACTAACGTTCAGTATTGCATCCATTTATAGGCCAGTATTTCTCCAAGACCTTTTATTTGTAGAGTTAAAAAATCTCTTAAAGGGAACCGTGACATTGAGCCAGAGTAGTTAAAGTGGACCTATCATGCTATATTGGAAAAATATATTGTAGGGCCATACCTATACAAAACATGTGAAGTTTTTTGCTTAAAATACCAAACAGTTCACCCTTTGTAGCCATGCCTCATACTGCTCATACCCCTCTTTTGCAGCCCTGTTAGAGAAACGCAGATTTTTGGTCCTTAGCTTGAAAAAGAAAAAAAGAGGAGGCGGAGCTAATGCCTGATCAGAATTCTACCGGAGATAAAGTTAAATTCTGCTGTGATAAAACGCCATCCTGTTTAAACCACGTCAAGGATTATTTCTGAACCAGTATGGAGCTCAAATGCTTTTTCTCTTGCAGGTTTATCACAAAGTGAGTTCCTTTCTTTATTTCCTGCTTTTTAAACACATGTGCTCTTCAGTACAGGTTAGCTCTGAGTGTTAGCGAGGCTTGCTAATGTAAACAAAGACGTCCAAAACACGTCAGGCATTGTTTCTGATAGCAACTTTCTGTGGGTCCGCCGCCGATTTGACGTCATATCGGCAGCAAATCTGTATCCGCTCGTTGTACCCCCGTTTTTAAAAGATGTGGGTACGGAGGAAAAGAGAGAGGGTTTTATTTCCTGACGCTGCTTGAGTTCCCCGACACACCGGGGACACATATTTATGTATAAAATACATCACAAAGTGCATTTTGCATGATAGGTCCCCTTTAAATTATTTTTCATGGCAAACTGGAGCGACTGCGTTTTCTTGTTTTGGCCGCTAGAGAAGATTGGAGTTACCCTGCAACTTCTACAGGTGCACCATAGAGAGCATCCTGACCTTCTATAGGTGTACCATAGAGAGCGTCCTGACCTTCTACAGGTGTACCATAGAGAGCGTCCTGACCTTCTACAGGTGCACCATAGAGAGCGTCCTGACCTTCTACAGGTGTACCATAGAGAGCATCCTGACCTTCTACAGGTGCTCCATAGAGAGGATCCTGACCTTCTACAGGTGCACCATAGAGAGCATCCTGACCTTCTACAGGTGCACCATAGAGAGCATCCTGACCTTCTACAGGTGCAACCATAGAGAGCATCCTGACCTTCTACAGGTGCACCATAGAGAGGATCCTGACCTTCTACAGGTGCACCATAGAGAGCATCCTGACCTTCTACAGGTCCACCATAGAGCATCCTGACCTTCTACAGGTGCACCATAGAGAGCATCCTGACCTTCTACAGGTGCACCATAGAGAGCATCCTGACCTTCTACAGGTGTACCATAGAGAGCATCCTGACCTTCTACAGGTGCACCATAGAGAGGATCCTGACCTTCTACAGGTGCACCATAGAGAGCATCCTGAACTTCTACAGGTGCTCCACAGAGAGCATCCTGACCTTCTACAGGTGCACCATAGAGAGCATCCTGACCTTCTACAGGTGCTCCACAGAGAGCATCCTGACCTCCTACAGGTGCACCATAGAGAGCATCCTGACCTTCTACAAGTGCTCCATAGAGAGCATCCTGACCTTCTACAGGTGCACCATAGAGAGGATCCTGACCTTCTACAGGTGCACCATAGAGAGCATCCTGACCTTCTACAGGTGCACCATAGAGAGGATCCTGACCTTCTACAGGTGCACCATAGAGAGGATCCTGACCTTCTACAGGTGCACCATAGAGAGGATCCTGACCTTCTACAGGTGCACCATAGAGAGCATCCTGACCTTCTACAGGTGTACCATAGAGAGCATCCTGACCTTCTACAGGTGCACCATAGAGAGGATCCTGACCTTCTACAGGTGCACCATAGAGAGCATTCTGATCAGGTGCACCATAGAGAGGATCCTGACCTTCTACAGGTGCACCATAGAGAGGATCCTGACCTTCTACAGGTGCACCATAGAGAGCATTCTGACCAGGTGCACCATAGAGAGGATCCTGACCTTCTACAGGTGCACCATAGAGAGGATCCTGACCTTCTACAGGTGCACCATAGAGAGGATCCTGACCTTCTACAGGTGCTCCATAGAGAGGATCCTGACCTTCTACAGCTGCACCATAGAGAGCATCCTGACCTTCTACAGGTGCACCATAGAGAGGATCCTGACCTTCTACAGGTGCACCATAGAGAGCATTCTGACCTTCTACAGGTGCACCATAGAGAGCATTCTGACAGCTGCACCGCCCTCAATCGTAAGACTCTACAGAGGGTGGTGAAAACTGCACAGAACATCACCAGGACGGAGCTGCCATCCATGGAGGACCTCAGGAAGAAAGCCCTCAGGATTATAAAATACCCCCATCACCCCAGCCACAAACTGTTCAGTCTGCTGCCGTCTGGCAGGCGTTACCGCAGCATCCGGTCAGAAACCACCAGACTCAGAGACAGTTTCATTTCACAGGTCACAATACTATGTAACACTTGAGCTTGTACAATTTTTCTATAGTTATTTTCCTCTTTTTTTATGTCTTGTATATATTTATATTGCATTGTTGAGGAGCCTGTGACCTACGTTTTTCATATCATATACACAACTACACTGTAGTGAATTTAAAAACAGATACAATGAACTACAACAGGATAACGTTTATCTGATAGCATGATCATTTAACGTTTCTATTGGGTAAAGTTGGCCCCATCTAACCCTTCTTACCAGGTTGCCTGACACCAAGGTTTCTGGGAAGTGTGCTGGACATAGGATAGTTCGAAGAAACGGGGGAGCGGCTTCTTTTTCCCTGAGGCGACCTGTGGCCCATCTGGCTCCCGTCGTAAGGGCTCAGCAATTTGGAGGATGAGGTGAAGGGCGAGGCAGGAACAGCCATGAAACTTGGAGAAGAGCTTCTCTCCATGTAACTGGTGGAGCTTCGTGGGCTCCTGTCGTACTGAGAAGGGGAGTTGTGCCTCGGGCTGTTAGGTGCCATCCTGGGGCCCTGCTGGCCGTACGAGTAGCTGTCGGATCCAGCCCGAGGAAGTGGAGAGTGCGCCCTCTGGATCTTGGGGGATGACACCGGACTGGTGTAGAAGACCGGAGGGGATGCGCTCTTACTGCTGGAGAAGACGGAGTCCAACGGACGGGCAGTTGTTGAGCTCGGGGATAAAGGCTTGGAGCTGGAGCTTCCATTACTGCTGCCACTCGACACCCTCTTAGGCTTCTCCGGGGAGACTTCAGAGCTGGTCTAAAGGAAAGATTGATCTGTTATGAGCATTGTTTTTAACAAAGACTTAATTTGTTAGAATTCAACAACTGCTGCATCATCAAGTCTTTGACATGCTGCCAATGGATAAGACTTGTGTTTGTCAAGGGCTTTAGCTTTTACTGACCAGTACAGTTGTGCATTCAATTTTCTCTAGAATATAGACGGATCAACCCCA
Source organism: Gymnodraco acuticeps (assembly GCF_902827175.1). NCBI lineage: Eukaryota > Metazoa > Chordata > Actinopteri > Perciformes > Bathydraconidae > Gymnodraco > Gymnodraco acuticeps. The sequence continues at coordinate 2,198,584 of NW_022990693.1, forward strand.
GAAACACATTTTAACTTTGAGGAAAGTATGACGTAGGAAGGCTAATGGGAATCCCGGGTGTTAGCGACATGCTAGAGGCTTGCTATGAGGAAGGAAAGCTAGTAGTGAGCTGTGTGTGAGTGTGAGTACCTGAGTGTTGTTGTTGGAGGAGGCCTCCTTCAGCAGGGAGTTGAACTCTCTGGATAACTCATCTGCTGTAGCCAGCGATGCGTTCAGGTCATCGTTTATATTCTGGACTGAAATCAAAACACATTATCACCGCAGACAATTAGCATAGGGTATTCCCCCCAAGGGCAATAATATACACCAGGCAAGATACATGTAGGGTTAGTGGAAACTCACACAGCATGCTGCTGCCAAAGCTGGTCTGAGAACTCATGGCTGTGAGGTAGTAGCGCCTGGCTCCTGTCGAAAGAAAACACCACACACACACCACCTTTTAACTGACAATGTTTTCATAATCTCTTAAGATGTATTCCCATTCAGCACTTGTAGCACAACCTAAAATACAAGAATGATTCATAGGAGCAGGCCGTGCAATCAGCCCCGCTGGCTCTCATTCCATTCCCCTGAGCCTTACTTTGATTCAATAAATGTCAATCTTGCTGCGTCTTCAAACTGCTAAGGAGTGTTTAACCCTACCCTGTCTCTCCTGCTGCAGGCTCCTCTCCCACCTTCAGGCGCTCTGACAAAGAGCCAACTTTCTACACGTACTGTGAACTCCATTCATGTGTTAACAAGCCCCAATTGCCACATACTTTAACAGCTGAAAAAGACTCTTAAAAACATTAAAGGCATGCTGGAACTGAGTTACTGTATGTGGCGGATCACACCACTAAATTACATCACAGCCCTTTGAAGACCCTTTTAAGGGAAACAGAAAGTGTCTGTCCTGGTAGCTGACTCAACAATGTATCTGTGTTCCCAGGTGTTCAAGCCTGATGTCACTTATGGCTGGTCTGTTGTAAAGCCAGTTTCACACAGACAGATACTCATGTGGATGGCATATATACTAA